>NC_064809.1:27270487-27484135 GCF_023721935.1 Panthera uncia | reverse complement strand
TTCATGCTCTGTCTCAAAAATAAATAAATGTTAAAAAAAAATTAAAAAAATAAAATAAAATATTTTCATGATTCTCTGATTTCTTCTTTGCTGTTGGAATAAACTCCATTGTCAAACAATACAGAGATACATAAAGAGAAGAGTCATTCCCATAGTGTCCTTACAAACCCATCTCTCTGATGTAAATCAAGCTATATATCCACCCTATTCTTCATGCTCCCACAAACATATATATTCATATTTATGTTAACACACAAACATGTAGGGTTTTTATTTTATAATAGTATTCTTTGCAACTTGCAACTTACTTTATCACTTAATGGCTGGTCCAGCCACAGACATATAATTGATTTTAAGGAACACCGAAAACAGATTCTGATTTGATTTGCATCAAGATGTATTAAAGTGGAGAAAGAATTTTTAATTATATTATGTTTTTATTTACTAACATGGCATAAGTTTTCATTTATTGAGATTTTATGTCTTTCAAGAGAAAAAGTTCTTCATATAGTTACAATTTTTATAATTTTCATTATGATATTTGTTAACTTCATTTTTGTTTTTGTTTTTGCTATCGTGAAAAGGTGGGTTTTATTTTTCATTTGTATTTAACTGGTTATCACTAGTATGGTGAATTGTATTAATGATCATTATCTACTCCCTCTATGGTAAGAGGATTATACATCCATGCTTGTTGAATATAATTTGCAATACCTTCTTAGAGAGGAAGCATACTTCCTTTCCCAATTGGGCTGGCCATATGACTTCCTTTGGCCAATGAATATGAGTGAATATGACATAAACACACCCAAACAGGAGCTCTAAATTCAATTGTGAGATTTCACTTAGCCTTTTGAGTTTCTGCTTTTTGACATAAAAATGAGCAGGTAGGAGCTGCTCCTTCAGCCTAGCTCCTGGAATGAGAATACTTGTGAAGCAAACCTGCAACCAACCCATAGCTTAGAGAAGAATAGCAGCCAACTGTCAAGAACTTGAAAGGTCTCATATTTTACCCCACTTTGAAGCTAAGGACTTAACTTGCCAGTTTCATGGATACTGAAGGAAGAACTTACTCCTGGGTCACAGACAAAAACTATCACAACAAAAGCAGCATCCAGAATGTCAACATGATTGTGTGGCTTTCCTGAGTTTCTGTTCCCACACTGGTGATGTGAAGGGGCTCAGATGGATACCTGAACAAAGAGTAGGTTGCATTACAGGAGAGGAACATGGAACTTGAAACCCCATCGTTTCATAGCAAGCCGTGATCAAGCTTGCTCTTTGTCCTAGAGGTAGAAATTATGTTCTCCCTCAAGGTTGCTCATTGCAAACACACCTGAGAAATGGCTGGGTAAAAAAATGATTAGGGTCTTAAAGGCTTAGCAGACCCAACAGGACATGTAGAAGCATGAGACTCATGAAGCAGTGTCTACCAACACCAACCCTCAGCCCCCAGGTAATGAAATTGAGAAATAAATGTTTGCTATTGAGAAATAAATGAAATTGAGAAATAAAACTGCCATATTAGGGTTGTTTTGTTACACAGCACAAAGTTAACCAACACAAAAAGTACAGAGACAAGGCACTGATGTTTGTATATTTGTCTTATATCCTGCCACCTTACCTAATTCTCTTACTTAAAAAATAATTTACTAAAGTTTCTTGGATTTTCTAGGTATAATATCTTCTGCAAGTAAAGTGATTTCTCCCTTTTTTCATCCGGTGTTTATACTGATTATTATTGATTATTTTGTTTTCTTACCTTCCATATTAGCCTAAATCTCCAAAATAGTTTTGAATAACAATAATAGTAAATATGCCATTTATTAAGATATTGTCTCTTAGTTCCAGACCTACCCTTTGATATTTCACTTCTGATGCCAGAACCAGAACTCTGCAAACCATGTTTTTGCTTCTCATGGTGCTCCATGGTAAATTGCTGACAGGGATACTGCTGGGAGATCCCAGGCTGCAGAAGGAAGACTTGTTCTTTCCTATTTTTTTTCTGGGGGATTCTTATTTGTTCCCAGTTCTTATGAGTGTCATCTCACCAATGCCTCTTCATCTTGGCAGCAGCATTTCCATCCAATAGCAGTAGGAGAATTCCATAAATGGTTTTCCAATATGTACAGAAGCCATCCCATTGCACTCCCCTTCCCTTACTCAGAGATGCCAGGGGTCTGAGTTTCATTTTCACAAGGGCCCTTCTCTAAACTTCTAAGTTTTAATAAATCCAATCTCTCTTCTTGATCCCACCCAATCATAGGATGGTGGCTACTTTCTGCAATTACTACCTCTGTGATTCCAAGTTCTCTCTCTTTTTTTAAACTTGTTTTACTTTGTGAATAATTTGCCACTTAGGGAATAATTCCTTATGTTAAATTCTCTCTGCTAGAATAACTGGTGTGATTTCTTCCTTCTGATTGACCCCTGATTGTTAAGTAGGTAGGTATTCCTATTTATTTTCTGATTTTAATGATGATAACTTTAACCATTCACTTTTTAGTATGTGGTTGCTGGATTTTGGTTAACTGCTGTTGAAGTTTGCCAAATGTGTTTATTATATATTGACAAATACATTTTTTCTTTGTTGATGTACTAAGCTAGGCATTTTTCATAATGTTGAATCACCTTTACATTTATGGAATAAATAGCTAATAGTTAACACTTTTGTAGCACTACATATGCTCTAAGAACTTCATATATATTAATTCACTTAATAAACCTACTTGATTATGGCTTATAATGACATTGCCAAATCTGATTGCCAAATGTTTATTTAGAACTTATATTCATAGCTGAAATTGAGTAATAGAATTTTATATCATGTATTGCTTTACTTGTTTCCTACTATCTTATTGTCTCTATTAAACTGAAAGATCCTTGAATATCAGTGCTTTACCAATATTTTTCTCCTACTCAGTCAATATCACAGTACCTTGTAAGACCATATGATTGATAATTATTGACATAAGATATGGGCACCTGGTTTGCTCAGTCAAGCGTCCAACTTCAGGTCAGGTTGTGATCTCATGGTTTGTGGGTTTGGGTCCCACTTTGGGTTCTGTTCTGGCAGCTCAGAGCCTGGAGTCAGCTTTGGATTCTGTGTCTCCCTCTCTCTCTGCTCCTCCCCCATTCACACTCTGTCTTTCTCTCTCACAAAAATAAATAAACATTAAGAAAAATGTAATAGATCTTAAAGTAATCTACTTTTTGAAAAATTAGCATTTATTCTGTCATAAGTTTTAATTTTACATCTTCTTCAATATAAGAAATTAAAACATATAACAATAGATACATTTAATATTATTTCAACTAGATCTCTCAGGGCCTATGTGTTCATTTCAGAACCCTGAAATTTTGTGAATTGTTGCTGATGCTCTCTCCTTAAACATGCTTTCATAGAGTTTTTAAATTTTCCAACACTTAATTAGTAGCAATAATTACTTTTGCATATTTTTGGGGTACTGTGTTATGTTTTGTAAGGTAGATTGTCTCAGCATTATTTCTTTTCTCAGAAGATTAAAGACAAATTAGTAAAATATATGCATCAAGGATTCTTAATGTATGAAACCATTTTTTTTTTTTTAACGTTTATTTATTTTTGAGACAGAGAGAGACAGAGCATGAACGGGGGAGGGGCAGAGAGAGAGGGAGACACAGAATCGGAAGCAGGCTCCAGGCTCTGAGCCATCAGCCCAGAGCCTGACGCGGGGCTCGAACTCACGGACCGCGAGATTGTGACCCGGGCTGAAGTCGGACGCTTAACCGACTGAGCCACCCAGGCGCCCCTGTATGAAACCATTTTCAACAAAATACTTTTTGTTTAGGTTAAAATTGGATTTCCATGGTTTGAGGCTTCAGGGCTTCTCCCACTTTGCTCCCATTGAAGACTTGAACTAGTCATCAAAGTTTATCATGTTGCCCTTTTAAGGTACTAGCTAAAGGATTTGGCAACTATTTTCTATGATTTAGCTTTACTTGATTTTTTTCCTTCAAAGCATCTGTTAATATGTCTTTGTGATTAAAAGACAAGCCTTGCTATTTTTTTTTAATTTTTTTAACGTTTTATTTATTTTTGAGACAGGGAGAGACAGAGCATGAACAGGGGAGGGTCAGAGAGAGGGAGACACAGAATCCGAAACAGGCTCCAGGCTCCGAGCTGTCAGCACAGAGCCCGACACGGGGCTTGAACTCACGGACCGCGAGATCATGACCTGAGCCGAAGTCGGCCGCTTAACCAACTGAGCCACCCAGGGGCCCTGAGCCATGCTATTTTTTATTTGTGTCTTTTTTTTTACATTAAAAATTTTTTTAATGTTTATTTTTGAGAGAGAGAGAGAGCATGAGTGGGGGAGGAGCAGAGAGAGAGAGGGAGACATAGAATCTGAAACAGGTACCACGCTCTGAACTGTCAGCAGAGAGCCCCATGTGGGGCCTGAACTCGGGAACAACGAGATCATGACCTAGGCTGAAGTCAGATGCTTAACCAACTGAGCCACCCAGGTACCCCAATTTGTGTCTTTTTTAAATTACATTTTAAGGATCTTCTATGTGCACAACACAATACTGGGAGATAGATAAGTAAAAATGTATTCTGTACCACCAAGGATCTTGAAATTTAAGGGAGTGACCAAATGCTGGCTCAAATTTTATATTCAAATAATAGTGTAGGGCAAACGTTTTTCAATCCCAATAGCAATAGGAAAAAAAACATCAAAATTAGACAAGCATGTTGCTGAGGTGGCACTCTGAGAGTCTTTTCCCTATCTGTTTTTGTTTTAATTCTAGGTTCTAATTTTTGTGATTTGGTAGGTAATGATTGGGGATTTATAATCACAGTCATGAAGGATCTTTTTCTCACGTTGTCATGTCATGTTTGGGAGCAGTAATGTAAATGATTGTAATCAGAATTTCTGCTCCTACTATTTCCTTTTTCTACCTTCCCTACTATTCTAAATTTTGCGTTCTAATTTTGATTATAAGGAATGATTATTATGTATCCTTTTATTAAAATGCAGTTTTCTAAAGCTTGAGCTGGACTTATTTGAGAAAATACTCTATTTTTAATGTGTTATGTAGCCTGAAAATGGCCTCAAATACTTCTTGTCAGTTTAATTCAGTTTAATTTGTTCAATTCAGTTTAATTGTTTACCTCAGCTTCTTTGGTATGTGTGTGTGTATGTGTTTATGTGGATCATATCCCTGATGATGGCAAAAACCTACACACAGTTTTGAAAACCACAGATACAGGGAACTATTTTGATGATATTCATCTAATTTTAAAAGTAAATTATGGCAGAGAACTATAGTTTGATCATATTAAGTATAGTCTACATTACTATCCTATATTTTTATCTCAGCTTTTCATTTACTTCTAAATATGAGATCCTTCTTTTCAAAGGTTTTCTGGGATTATGATTTAAAGACAAGGAAATAAGAAATACATATAGTTTATAGGGTGTTAAGTGACAGACATAGGAATCTACTTCAGGAAATTAAAATGGCAACTTGGGGGAATTAGTTTTTCTTTTAAATTAGGTTTATTAAGATATATAAATTGTCTCATTCACATCAATTACGTGATATTTAAAAATATTAGAAAGCTTATAGTTTAAAATTTCACACTACTGACTCAGAGGTTTGTTCAAAGTTTTTCACCAACTGTCTGGAACGCCAACCAGACGATAAAGCATAAAATATACTAGCTATTTTTAATATGGTGTAGCAGCCCCTTTATTATCTTGCTTATTATACAGTTATTATGTTTTTCTGATGTTTTTGTTTTTTTAATTGATTTTTGTTGTTTGGTTCTTTAAAAAATGTTGATGCTATTTTCATAGAGAAAAAAAAAAAAAAAGCATAGACCAAAGGAAGAAACTGATGTTGAGCAAATGTTAATGGAAAATTACTTTCTTGGTTTTAAAATTGAAGTTGACACCTCTGAGTTGTCAAGATTTTTTTTGGGGGGGTGTATATTAGTTAATTCAAAATCTCTAAGATTTTAGGAAAATAATTGAAATCAGGAGATGGTCTTGAATGTGAAAAGACAAAAGATGGGGGAAAAAGCGTAAAGAGTAGAAAGGAGAAACTTTGGCAAATGTCTTTGTTCCACAGCAACATCTTTTCTGTTTTGAAAATAAGTCTTTGCAGGTGCATTTCCTATCTTATTTTCCTGCTCAAGGAAGAATGTTGATCATTTTCTGAATTTACCAGCAATTGGTGTGTGCTGAGGGCTCATTTATTTCTTACAAAATGTCGCTAACCCATTCCTGTCCTCTTAAATTTAAAACAGCTGCTACCCACTGGCAGGATCTAAATCTTAACAGAGACAGACAGAATTCCACATTCTCTGTACGCCTGTATTACACTATTGTTAATAATAATCTCTGTCCGTCAAGGTGACAAGGGCACAATGTGCGTCTACGCACATAATTTCTTTGTACGTATATAAAAAGCTAAGGCTTTTATTTTGTTAATAAAAACTCATGATTTAATTAAAAAAGAAACCTCTGACTGTTGCTGCCATTGGAAGCACTATAATTTAGTTTGCTTAAAACACTGCATCATTCAATTGCTGTTTCCTTTCTCTACAGTTTTATTTTTTTTAATATTCTCTGTGAACTAGAATAGCTGATTTACTGAGCAAAAATAGCAGAAGGGTCCAAGCTAAATGTTAAAAGGTAAAGCAAATTTGGAAAAAGGGACATATTTTTAATTTTAAATTTATAAATTTATAATTTTATTTTCAGAATACATTTCATCATTTAGAATTTACACTCTTCTCAACATTTATTTTGCACAGAAGACAGTTCCAACGTTTCCAATGAATGCTTCACTGTTTAAAATATGAATTTTGACATAATCATAAATACCTGGATTTTCAAAGATAACACTGCTTGTCCTTGTTCATTTTTTTTACTTGCTTTTACATTGTTACCTTACCAAAAAAGAAATACTTTTGTGTTTTTCTCTTAGATTTTTCCTGCAGCACAACTTCAATTTCCATAAACATAGATTCATCTGTTTTGAAAAATGCTAAAGCTTATTTTCATGCATAATATAAATCACTGAAAGAGACAGTAAAGAATTCAAAAGGTACTTCATGTTCTACCAGAGTGAAATCCAAATCATTCTTCTCCACAGTGGATTCATGGCTTCCTGCAAGATAAGATCTCGTCCTGGTAAGGACTTCATCTGTAAAGAAAAGAGAACATGATTTCTCAAGGGAACTCCAGTATCATAATTCATAAAATCAAATATATCAATAAGCACAGCTCTTCTTTTAAAATAGTCATCCAAGTCTCTGGAAACTAGAGTCTAGTGCATTGATGTTAAATTGTAATATGCTATAACAATGTAAATATGTAAAAGAGAACACCTAGTTAATTATTAAAAAGTTTTCATTCTCATGAATAAAATTAAAATGCCCAGTAATCCTTAATTAATACATTTAGAATCCCTTCCTTAGTGATGAGAATTAACTTTGCAATTTAATTTGACACTTTGCAGTGTGAAAAAGAAAGATAAAAAATAAGCCTCTTGGGAAAGGGAGGAAAATTTCCAGTCTCTAACTAACCAATCCAATTTAATCAGGTCTCTCTCCCCACCTCTTTCTTTCTCTGTCTTTTTTTTCCCCTGAAATAATTGATATTTCTACCCCTAGTCTCTCCGTCCTCTCTCTCTCTCTCTCTCTCTCTCTCTATATATATATATATATATATATATATATACAGAACTAACTTTAAAGATCTGAGGTTTGGATTTCATTTCATCTTAAAGTATTTGCCTGGATTTGTTGCCAGTCAACATGGTAGTCCAGAATCTTAAAAAGATTAAAAAAATATATAGACTATGTTAAAGGAGATACATGACACTCTAGATATACGAAACCATGAACCAAATACAGCAAAAGTTTCCAAATGTTGAATATTTTTTACAGTGCCCATCTGATCTTGGTATATATTATTCATGTATTCACCAAAAATGTATTGCAAATCTATAATCCATGATGGCACAGGGCCCAGGATTCAGTCCCTGCCTAGAGAAGTTCATAATTTAGTACGAGAGTCAGATAGGTAAACAAATAAGTTTCAGTATTAGATGGCAAATTCTTATATAAACAGTTATATGGTACTGTGGGGAGAAACATGAAGACTTCCCAGAGGAGGTGACATCTGACCCAGGGCAGAACAGAAGGATAAGCAGAAGGTGGGAAATTTATCCTTGGCAGAGAGAAGCTCCATATGCAAAGAAGTGGGTAATGGGGAATGAGGGGATATAAATGAATAAAGTTATCTGAAGGACAGAGTCCATGGTGACAGAGGAAGTTGGGGAGAGAGAAATGAATTAGAGCCAACCTATGAAAGCCTTTGTATGCTTCACTGAGGAGATACTACTTTAGATTGTAGGCAAAGGACTGTAAGCAGAGAAATGACATAATCAGCTCAAGATTATCAGAAGTCAGACTCCCTGAGAAATAGTCACAGAAGCCCTGAGATTTGCATGCAGCAACTCATATAGGGAATAGTTTTGGGAACAGTACTTCTAAGAGAGTAAGGAGAAGGAGGACTGGGAAGAGGGGAAGTTGGGCCTTAAAGCAGATGCATCAGAGGCTGTAGCCGATCCCTTGTAGCTCTTGAGCCACAATGGCTGTTCAGAATTGTCCTACCTTGAAGCCAGGCCACTAGGCCTCTTACCCACACTGAGAATGACTGGATGTGGGCTGTCTCCAGAGATAAGGGGTAGCCTTGGGCATGGCTGATGCCCGCAGATGGGAGAATGCCTGGAGAGGGACACAGCTGTGAACTATCACCAACCAACACGTCCAGAAGCTGGAACAAATGTCTCTATCCAGGGATCTGAAGAGGAGGAGGGATCTGAGCAATGTGTCACAGAAGCCACTGCAGAGGTTTTACGTTTTTGTTGGTGGTGGTGGTGGTGGTGGAGGTTTATTTTTTTAGCCTAAATCTGACCATACTGAGAAGGATGATCTCAAGTGAGGAAAGATTAGTTAGAAAGAGATCAGATGGGATTTTGTGGGGGAAAAAAAAAAAAAAAAGATGACAAAGATGATGCCAAAGGTACTACGGTAATTCAGTTGGGGAAAGATAATTGTAACATAAATGGTGCTTGAACAACTGGCTATTTATATGGGAAAAGGAAAAGAAACTCAACTCTTGCTTCACACTATACAACAATCTAATTCTAAATTGATCATATTCTTAAATGTGAAAGCTAAGCTACAAAACTTGTGGAAGAAATCAAAAGAGAAATTCTTTGTGACCTTGGGTGAGTCCAACCTTTCTTAGATAGAACACTAGAAAATAAACAACAAAGGAACTGAAAGATTGACAATGCCAAATGTTGGTGAGAATGTGAAGGAACTAGAACTTTCATACATTACTGATGAGAATGTAAATTTGTACAGCCACCTTGCACAGCAGTTTAAGATTTTCTTGCAAAGTTAAGGACATACTAACCACAAAATCCAGTCCCACTACAAGGTATTTGTCCAAGACAGAAGAAAACATAAGAGTTGTATTCCAAAGCTTATAGGTGTTTAATCTATAATAGACAAAACTGGAAACAACTCAAATGTGTGTCAATGGGTGAATGGATAACATAGATTATAATATATCCGGAATATTGTATACTATACAGCAATAAAAAAGGGTTTGAACTACTGATACAACAATGTGGGTAAATCTCATAGACATTTCGCTAGGTAAAAGATGCCAGACACAAAACACTATATTATTCTATTTATATGAATCTATTTATATAAAGGCAAAAGAAACACTGGTACTAGGGACCAGAGGAGGGGAAGGGACTGACCACAAAGTAGCAAAAGGGAACTTTCTGGGTGATGAGAATATTCCATAATATATGTATTTTAAAATTGTTTGGTGGGAACATGGCTTTATTTATTGGTTAAAATTCATTGAATTATGTATTTGTTATTTGTGAAATTTTTTAAGTTTATTTATTTATTTATTTTTATTTTGAGAGAGAGTATGTGTGCGCACATACAAGTGGGGGAGGGGCAGAGAGAGAGAGAGAGAGAGAGAGAGAGAGAGAGAGAATCTCAAGAAGCTCTGCACTGTCAGCAGTGTGGAGTCCAATTCGGGGTTCGAACCCACAAACTGCAAGGTCATGAACTGAGTCAAAATCCAGAGTCAGACACTTAACTGACTGAACCGCCAGGTGCCCCCATCCTGTTTCTCCTGACATCACCTCTCTGCTTTGTATTCACTCTAAAGCATAGCTTTGTAGTTCTAATCAGATAATAATTAGAGCACGAGAACTTACATATGACAATAAACTATTGTTTAAATATAAGGTATTTTCCTGCACATATATCAGCTTTTGTCAATCCACAATTTTGTTCCCTGATATCTGAGTCAAAAGAGCTATCACATTTCTTTAATTTTTCTAAATTAAATCCAACCTTAGTTTCCACACTAGAGAGGTCAAAAATGCTATCTATCTATCTATCTATCTATCTATCATCTATCTATCTTTCCTGGCTCCTATTCCTTCTCTTAGGGTTGTACATAAACCCAGAAATAATGGGGAAGAGCCTCAGCCCTTCAGTGCCTGGTAACTTCCAGTCCTGGTCATCCTGGCCCAAGGGTTTTCATCATCCATTCACAGATATGAAGCCTCGTGCCTCTGGATCACATTCGGCCTCAGGACCATCTGTATAGAATCCTAGGCTGGCATCTAGCTTCCCTGGCACACATACTCCCTAGGGCCCTGTGTACACGTGAGCCTCGGACAGAACCTACAACTGGTGTGAACTCCCTCTCAACAGCCCCCTTCCCCGGCCCCCAGCTGACAGTCTTCTCTCACCTTTGCAGTTGTTCTCCAAGTATGGATCCTGGACCAGCAGCAGCACCTGAGCACTGCTTTTTCATTTCAAAGTTTGTCAGGCCACTCTAATGTGCAGCCAAGGTTGAGAATCATTGTTCTAGATTTAAGAACAATGGTGATGACAGAGATATTGAGACTATGCATAATATAAATACATCTTAAGTATTTAAATGATTGAAATCTAGGAAAAGTCGGTTTTAAGTGAATTTAGAAATCAACACTTCGGTCTCTTAATTAGCTGAGAAAAGCTTCTTGGAAAAAGTGGGATTTGAGGAGTACAGGCTGCAGAATATTCTGGAGCTTCTCCTTCTTGCATGCTGGGGGATTACTGGAGCTAGGGTGCCATCTTGGACTGTGAGATGACTTTGGGAATGTAGGTCATGTATGACTGAGCAACAAGATGGAAAGAGCCTGAGTCCCTGATAGGTGACATGGGCAAACTGGACCTGAATCACCTATGTCCAGACATTTTTATACAGGAGAGAAATAAACCAATCTAGTTCAAGCCTGTTATCTTGTGGGGTTTTTTTGTTTTGTTTTGTTTTTTGTTTTGTGATTTGCAACCAATGTCAATAGCAGTACCCACCACATGTCTAGACAAGAGAATCTCACCAAAATAACAGACTAATGAAATGCTCACATTCTATAGAGCCTCAGAGTTTACTTTAAAGTGTAACGTAAAAGTGACCCTGACTACCATTTGTGGTATAGAACAACACAGGAACCTGATAATTAACACTCACTTCCCTCCTCCCATGTGTCACAAGAGAACTGAGAAGCCAAGGAAAGCAAGTTGCAGGCTAAGTGCGTGTTCTGCGAATCAGTCAGTACAACAGTCGCATATGCCTGGCCGTACTGTGAACTCTATTGTCTATTTGCCCTCTATTTCTCTTAAGTATTTTTCTCTTTTGTTTAAATACCAAAAAGGAATATCCCTAATGCACAAAAATACTTCTTCTCTAGAAGACATATATAAACATTGTGAAAAATCTATTTCTAAAGGAAAATGTGACTATTGACAATCATTTAGAGCATTACTGAATTTCTGGGCAAAGCTGTTCATTTTGCAGGTTTTATGATCTTTCTTAAGCTAGAGACTTAAATGATTAAGCCCTTCACTTTCAAGGTTCGTCATAAACTCAAGTGCCTTCAGGGGTAGGTTAAATAGTCCCCAAGGTGGGGTTATGGGAAAATGGGGAACATCTGCACCTCTGAACCAGGCAGCTTCACTCTAGTGATGAATGCCCTGGGGGAGTGGGCAGCCGACATCATCGGAGCTTCTGACTTTTTGGAAGAAGTCAAATGCCTGCTTTTAAAATATGTCATCTCCTGGGGTGCCTGGGTGGCTCAGTCGGTTGAGCGTCCGACTTTGCCTCAGGTCATGATCTCCCAGGTCGTGAGTTCGAGTCCCGTGTCCAGCTCTGTGTTGACAGCTCAGAACCTGGAGCCTGCCTTGGATTCCGTGTCTCTCTCTCTCTCTGCCCCTCCCCCACTCACACTCTGTCTCTCTCAAAAATAAATGAACGTTAAAAAAATTTTTTTTAAAAATAAAATGTGTTATCTTCTTTCTGATAGTCCACTCAAAAATGTAAAAACACAAATCAAACACCTCTGTGAGCTGAGTACCATCTCCAGTTTAATTGGATCTGAGTTTTCAAAATCAGATTTTAAAATATTACTCTGATTTGGCCTTAGTATAATTGCTTTAATTGGTTAAAAACTGCGTGACCCCAACATAAAGGGCAAATAATAAATGACAATTTGTCAAGTGGAGAAGAGACATGTTGAGTTAATTGCCCAGGGGCACTATCACGTACCTTACACGGACTTAACCAGGATAAAACTCAGAGATGGTGGTGGCTTTGTTTTCCCAGGCCAATGAGGTCTTGGGGATAACCACAAATTTTGGTGTCAACAGTGATGACTTTTGTCTCCTAGGTTGCTCCTACCTGTCACTCTGTCCTGGAGACGAAATACCTTCTCCAACTGAGTTCAAGAAGTCTGTCAAATGTTTTTTTATGTGCCAGGAACTGCATGGGGCGCTAAGGACACAAAGTGGAGTAAATCATGCTCTGTCTTCAAAGAATTCACAGCTTTGTGGGGGAGAAAGAAGCATAAAGAGTTTTAATACAACACACTATTTGTTATTAAATTGAAGATGCCATCAATTACAGGAGGCACCATTAGCTTTTGCACCTCTAAGAAAAAAATGAATTGTTGTAAAGATTAAAGGTTTTACAGAGAGTGCTGAGCCTTAGATCTAAGCAAGTGCTCAGTGAAGGTTGGCTATTATTACTAGCAGAGATAGTTAATGGTAGAACTTGAACTTGAAGAAAGAGTAGGTATTTTCTAAGAGATAAGGGAGAAAATAGATTCCAGGGAGGAAGAACAGTATATACAAAGACCCAGAGGTCTGTTTCTGGAATATTCTGCCTGTTGTGCTGTAGTAGGTGAGGTTTTTTTTTCCCTTGAGGAATTGTAAATATTTTTGACACCCTCTCCTTTCTCCTGCATCTTTCACCCTTGCCCTCCAATCCCAACACACTCACAAAAAAAAGGCAGTTTGCTTCTTTCAACTTCATACTCAAAAGCATGCACCTGGCCCTGTACTCAATCATGAACTTGGCTCCTGGGAGCAATGACACTAGTTACTTGTCTTCCATTTCCCTCCATACTCCCCCATCCCACCCTCTTGTGGTTGGGGGAAGCCTTTGTCCAACATCTTTTGTTTAAAAGGATTAATTGCCAGCTCCCAGTGCCTGTCAGTTTCTTTTAGGGAACTTTATGCAAATAAGGCTCCAGGTGGCCTGCCCTGATTTCCCAGAGTTCCCCTGGGGCAACACTCTATTAGGACCTTCACTACAAATAACATTTATTGAGCCCACTGAAGTCTCTTAAGAAGTTACTGGACTTGAACAAAAGTACTCAGTTAATAACAGAGTTGCTCCTGTTCAGTGTTCTGCTGTGATACACTGCATCGTTGTTCAAAATGTTTTTCCTTTTAAAGGATTTTTCTTCTCAGTATTATTTCTATTAACACAGTGTCCCCTTTTCAATATTTATTTATTTATTTATTTATTATTTATTTTTTTTGAGAAATAGCGTGAGCGGGGGTGGGGCAGAGAGAGAGAGGGAGACACAGAATCTGAACCAGGCTCCAGGTTCTGAGCTATTAGCACAGAGCCTGACGTGGGGCTTGAACTCACGAACTGTGAGATCATGACCTGAGCTGAAGTCGGACACTTAACTGACTGAGCCACCCAGGCACTCTGACACAGTCCCCCCTTTTAAGAAAACAACTAGCATCTTGAATAAGAAAACCAGCCAGTCTTTAAATTTGAGTTCATCAATGCATTCATTCCTCCTTCCTCACATAGTTCTTGAGTGCCTACTTAGGGTGTTCAGCTACAAGTTTAGAGGATTTGAGGTTGAACAAGACCAACATTGTCCCTCCTCTCACAGAGCTTACAGTCTAGCAGAGAAGGAAAATTAAAATCATTTTCAAGGCCAAGAGCAGAGACAGCTTAGGGAAAGCCTCTCAGGGGGAGTTCCTGAGAAGAAGAGACCAAAAGGTGGGGGGAATTAGCTAAATAAAGGGATGGGGGAAGACAGCTGATAAAATGAGACACGAAATACTTTGCAAACTGTGTGACAGCAGACGTGTGAAAGACTGTGTGGTTATTAATCACACGCTCCTCCATAGCTCTCCAATCTGTCTCAGGTCTCCATTCCACTAAGCTCCTTATCTCTGCTCCTTGCTCTGAACAATCTCTCTTTTATTCTGTGTAACTCTTGGTTTGTGGATGTTTATTCTATTGTTAAGTTATTAGGACCCTTTTGGGCTTGCACTGGAGACAGGAGCATTTCTGGATACAAGAGTGACCTGATTATTATCTTGGCTGCCTGGAAAGAGACATCTCAGACCAGATCTTGGAGCTGAGACAGATGCAAGGGGGTGGCAGAATGGGATTTGGTGTCTCTTGATCTTAATTCTGAAGGATGAAATATGCATGGAAGTCAGGCAAGAGGTGGCTTGTAATAGTGTTTTTCAAACTTCTTTTGATTGAGACCCATAGTAGGAAATACATTGGCACAGCAACTCAGGATACACACACATTACTGAAACAAGAGTTTCCCAAAGTTTATGCTTCGGGAAAAATTACCCTCATTATGTGTGATACAATCTGATATTTTATATTTTGGATTCTGATTAGGGTTTTGCAGGGTGGCAATCTATTAATGGTTATAAAATCAACTTACTGGGTTATGATGGGCACCTTAAACAATGAAATAGAAGAATCCATGCAAAGACAGGCTGGGGAATAATGAAGAAGATACTTATGGAATCAGTCTTTAGGAGCTAGAATTTACATTTTTGGACTTTCTGAGTCTCTGTTCCCTTTTTTTTTTTTTTAAGTTCATTTATTTATTTTTGAGAGAGAGAGTGCAAGCTGGAGAGGGGCAGAGAGAGAGAAGAAGATACAGAATCTGAAGCAGGCTCCAGGCTCCAAGCTGTCAACATAGAGCCTGACATGGGGCTTGAAACCATGAACCATGGATGAGCCCAAGTTGGATGCTCAACCAACTGAGCCACCCAGGCACCACCCCCTGAGTTTCTGTTTCTTGTGTTGTTACATGAAACTTCATACGGATCGATGGTTATGGCTGTGGATTCTGGCGAATGGATTCAAATCTTGACTTTGCTACTTAGGGGCTGTGTGATGTAAGATACTTGACGTAGTATCCTGTACCCTGTTTGCCTTGTGTGTAAAATGGGAATAATAACAGCATTTATCTTCTCCATTTGTAAGGATTAAGTGAGATAATGCAGTGCCAGGTATATTTAAACACTCAAATAGTAGCTATTATATTTCGACCTTTTATTTTCCCCTAGTATTAATATTAAAGTCCAGCTTTTCTCAGTCTGTAGTGTAGGACCAAGGGAAGTGTTATGAAGTAGAGTGTTCTGGGAGCTAGCTTGCTAGGAGCAGCAGATATCAAAGAGAAAGAGCCATCAGGGGAAATTGAAACCCCAAGGGCCAGAGCAGAGGCCCTTAGTCCCTCTGGTGCTAACCCTTGAATGTCCAGGGCTTTATTTTCTTGAAGAAATAAGTTCTTCTTACAGTTCCTCTCTCTAATATCAACACACTTTTGACCCTAGCTCCTGGCTTCTTATTTAGGTCAGATTCCAGTTTGTCACAGAAACTTGACTAAATCTGGGTGTGTATTTCCTCACAAATTTTTACTTGATGTTCCCTGAGGTTCCTCTTTGGGTGCCCTTTCTGCTTGTCAGTCTTTTCTTAGCCACATTACTTCTTTCCTGCATCTAGAAATATCGGAAGTTTTTGTGTTTGCTTTTGCTTTAAATCTTGAGGTAGCAAGAGAAAAAACAAAAACAAAAACGAATAAGATGGGGAAAAAAAAGAATGCATCCTGTTAAACCATCTTACAGAAGCAAAAGTATTCTATGTTAAAAACACGGAATGAATTTGATGTACACTTCTTATCCATTTCCACTCCAAAAAATGAGAGATGACATTTACTTGTGAAACACTCCCATGGGTACATGTGGAATCTCAAAAGAGAATTCCAGCTTTTGGCATGATATACATAAAACATTTTATAAGTATGTTAACAATGAAATTTACAATTTCTTAAAATTGTTGTTTTGCAAAGAAAAATATCAGTATAATTATTTTGAAAATATGTAGCATTTTTCAAAACTGCTTATTTTTCTATAACTCTGCTCCCTGGGGGGGGGGGTGGGGGCGGAATTTAGTGTTGTAATGATCATGTACAGACTTCACAAACTTCTTATGTTATTTGATAATACTTAAAACCCTGCATAAAAATATAGTAAGAGGTACAAATATTATCCACATCAGAAACTTTTCAAAAATTTCGATTTCTCCTGAATACACATTTTTTCTAACCAGCTCAGATATCAAGAGTTAAAGGCTAATAATATTCTCCTGTAATCTCTCCTTTCTGTGAAAATACTACAGTATTTTCAATGAGAGTGTAAACAAACCATTGTTTCAAGTTTTATTTACACTGGAGCTGCCTGGCAAAATCCCATGCCTGATCTAGCCATTTGTCTTGATTCCAATTAAGTATTTAAGAGATCCTTGCTATCTACAATATTTCCACCTTTGGGTTTACTTCCAAGGCCTGTTTTTCCCATCCTTTATTTTTCTCCCAGGACAAATGTGTCTGAGCCACTTTTAACCATAACGTTTATTGTTTTTCCCGCTTATGAGAGCAATGTAAGAATCCTACAAGCCAGAGATAATCTGTTAATACACTGTTGTTAGTTCCTCGGGCATTTAGTTTTCCTTCTACTGAGTCCTCTTTTAAGCATAACTAGTCCTTTCTAAGAGCAGAAATAAAAGCATTGACCCGGGGCGCTGGAAGGTATGGTCACATGAGTGGGAGGCTGTGGAAAGTTTACACCCGCCAAGAAGTGTACATATTTGTTTACACGGAACCACCGTTTGTTACATTTAATAACGGTGAACGGTAATCCATAAGTAGTTACACAGAGGCCAAACGGGTTATTCAGTAAGAAAGACACACTAAAACCTCTAAGACCGCGCCGGGACAAGGCGGGGTAGGCGGGCGCGCGCTGGAACCGGGAGCCGGAGCCGGAGCCGGAAGGGCGGACTCGGAGGGGCGGGTCTAGCCATCGCGGGCGGGGCCTACCCAAGGCAGGTCCGGTTGGGGCGGAGCCGGGGGCGGGCCCGGGCCCGGGGGCGGAGCCGGGTGGGAGCTGGGCACGGCGGGAGAGCTGACTCCTCCCTCTCGAGGAGTCGCAGGCACCTGGTGAGGAGCTAACGGCTGTTTCCACACGTGGAGAACTTTTAATGAACACGTGAGGGAAGGAGGCAATGTCTGCGGAAAGTCTACCTCACAACTCTGGCGTCCGACTCCAACCCCCAGGGCGACAGCTAGTTCGATGTGTTCCTGGGGTGGGGGTGGGGTGGTCTACGCCCCTTTCCATTAGTGTCCCCGGCCCTCGGCCACAGGTTTTCTGAGAAGCTTTCTCAAGCAGTCCCCGCCCCAGGAGGCGGCCACACAGGCCACTTGCGCCTGCGCCTGCTCCGGGCGCCACACCGCGGGGGCGGAGCCGCCGAGGAAAGGGGCGTCTCTCCCGCCGTCGCGCGCAGGGCGGAGCCGTGGGGGCGGTGCGGCCGGGCGCCCAGAGACCTGACCTTCCCGAACGCCGGGTCCCGTGACGTCACCTCGCCGTGACGCGCACGCTGTAGGAAAACTGTAAGTTTCTAAGGATTCCTGCAGCTCCCTGGGCCTGCGGGGCTCGCTCTGTTGCTCGCATTCCCGGTGTCGGTGGTGGCTGTGGGCGTTTGATCATTGGGCGATAGGGGAGCCGCCGAACGTGGCGAAGGGACAGGTGCCCGCCCAGAGCGGGAGTGCACCTTCTGCGACGGGCGGGACCGAGAGTGCGGGGAGGCGAGGCCGCGCCCCGCAGGACAGGCCCTCACTTTTCCCCTGGGGCCGAGAGGGCTCAAGGAGCCTGCGACCGAGGACAGGGAAGGAGGAGGGTCCACATGGGAGCGACCCCCTTTTTTTCCTTCTTTGATGAAGGGTCTTAGATTCCCCTCAGCCCTGGAGTTTGACATGTGAAGTATGGTATGGAGGGTTTCTTCAGAGACTCCACATCTGGGCTTCTTTGGGGATTCTGCAAGTGACCAAATCGCTGAGGACCGGTTATAAAGATAACCACCTGCTGCCTCAGTTTCCTTTTTGTGTAAAATGGAGGTAAAGCAGCCCCTGGCCTAATTGGCATTCGTACAGAACCGGGGACGTTGTGAGAGCACGTGAGGTAACACAAGCATGTAAACTTGGTAGGTGAAAGCTTAGAAAGGCAGTCCTTATTCTAAGAACGTGGTGGCCAATGGCCATTTAACAAAGGTCTGGTAGGTAGGGATCTTTCACAGTTTTGCCTCCTTAACCCCCTGGTGCCCACTGATCATGGGCAACACTTGAGTCTGATGGGCGATCTGAACTGTTGTCACTGAACTTAGTGGAACAGGGATCAAGAAATGACTGGTAGCCTTATCACAATGTTCTTGACAATGAACAAATGAGATCCCCTTGTCTGGGTTTTTCAGAGAAAGCTTTCAGCTTGCTTGAACTAGTGCATTATAGTCGACACAGGTATACTCAGTTTTAGAGTTTTTGTGTCCACTTGGAATATCTGATGGTCGTATTTGAATTTGAAAGTTTTGGCTTGCCAAGGGTTAGCGCGTTATTGATGAGTTAGTACTGTAATACTTCTCAAATTCAGGGGTAAGTATTTGTTAGGACCTTTGAAGGGAATACTATTGTACACATCACAGGGTGTATTTATTCCAGAGATGGAGAGATCACATTTCTGTAAATTCAGTTTAACCTCCTTTGAGAAGCCTTAGAATTAGAGAGCAGGGGTTTTAGTCTTTGTTCTACCACTTAATAACTTTGTGTCCAAGGACAGCTCACCCAAACTTGGGATTTTCTTTTCCTGTCTCAAATGGGAGATGATGGTGTATTTACTGTTGCTTTCTCAAGGAACCAATGAGAGGGTAAGTGTAAGGATGACAGGGTTTCTAAGTGTGGTTATTGTTATTAAGAAACCTCCGTAGGTCCCCTAGCCTGGGTAAGAGGTGTGTTCGTTCAGAAGTCAGGTTCTGAGTCAGAACTAGAAATATAGCAGCAAGCAACTATCCTGCGAGCTGGTGGAGCTCATTTTCCAGTGGGGGAATGGGCTACAAAGAATAAGAACACAGTATTATTTCAGACAGTGATTAAGTAGAGTGAGGTGAAGGAAGATAAGAGAATGGCAGTGGGGGAACAGAGCAGGTGTAGATAGGGTCTGTCAGGGAAAGGCTTCCGAAAGAGGTGACCGTCGAATCCATGAAACCGGGAGGAAGAGCGTGAGATAAGAACATTTCAGGCAGGGATCATACGAGCAGTAAACACATGGACTCAGTGTATTTGAGGTAGTCTTGTAAACACCAAATTTTTACAGCGAACTTACGAGGTAGGTACTATTATCTCCCATTTTTGTGGATGAAGAAACTGACACCCAGAAAGGCGTGCTCGAGGTCGTACAGCTTAAACATACTGAATTTGGGCAGTTTGACGCGGAGTCCATGCTCCACGTGGCAGTCCTGTCGTGCCTCACAGCAGGGGCAGCGGAGGAACGATGCTGGGAGGTGGACGCTAGCCTGAGGTGGCCAAGGCGTGGCAAGATGAGCGTACAGATCACAGCAAGGAAAGGGGGAAAGTGGTGGCAGGCGGTGTTGGAGGACCAGGCTGGATTTTGGGGGCCCTTGTAGGCTATGGTGGTGTTACTCTAGGTGTGGTAGGAAACCACTGGGAGGTTTGTATCAAGGAAGTAGCATCTGATGTTAGTTTTCTTGGCTGGAGGACTAGCCGTAACGTCATGGAGTGGGGCCACTTGACCATGGGGAGGTAGGAGGCTATCGTTCTGTGCTGGAGGAGAGATGCTGGTGTCTTGGCCTGGGAAAGTGGTTGTAGAGACGATAGTACGTGGTCGAATTCATGGTATGCTTTTGAGGGTAGAGCTGCTGGTGTGGGCTTACATCTGGAGTGTGAGGAAAAGGGCGAAGTCATGACCTCCTCGGTTTTAGGCTGGGAGAACAGTGGTGCTGTTGACGGAGCAGGGAGAAAGGGCTTGGCCGCGAAGGTCATGAATTCGGTCTTGGACAACTTTTAGATGCCTCGTAGACCTAGTAGTACCAGAGCTAGTAGTAACAGGAAGCACTATGTAGCCGTCAACTGTACTGGGCAGGGTTTTAAGCACTTCACGTGTATTAATCAATTTCATCCTTGTAACAGTTATATGTGCTAGAGATCATTATCATCCCCGTTTTACAAACGAGAGGACAGAGGCACAGGTTAGTTAAAAGTGGCTGGCCTAAAATCACCCAGCCTGCAAGTGACGGAGCCAGGATTCAAAACCAAGCAGTCTCTGGCTTCGGATCCACAGAATTAACGTCTGTAACCACCTATAAGTTGACTGGTTGAGTAGGTAGTTACAGACATTAACTGTACATTTGATTTACGCATTTGGAACTTAGAGGAATGGTCAGAGCTGGATACTCAGCATTTACATTTCTGAAAAGAAAGCCTGCTTTTGTGCCTCATCTAAGCCTTGGTTGGCGATGGAGTAAAGAACGCAGGCAGTTGGGCCATGCTGACTAGACTCTCGTTACTTTGCTCGGTTACACGGCCAATATCCAGGATCCCCTTTCCATGAGGTTCTATGAGGGTGAGGTCTGTATGTTTTTTACTTCTCTGTCTCTGGTTCCTAATCCAGTGCCTGCCATGTAGTAGCTGTTAGGGATGACTTTATATGTAAGACATTTGATTAAGTTTTGGGAGTTCAGAGATGAATAAATCATAGCACTCTCCTTGGAGGAGCAGAGTGTGAGGAAAAACCTGTGGGAATAAGACCAGAGTAGACTAAATGCATAAATACATGTTGATTATTTCATTCTGGCCTTCTGCAGCCCCCCCATCCCCCACCCCATATACTTGAGGGATGGGGCATGAAGAGGGTCAAAGGAGCAAAAGAATGCCTTAGCAATTGCATGGTGAATTTGAGGCTCCTCTTCCACAAAAGAATTACTCATAATCTTGCATATTTTACTATATTTGCATTAGTTTCATTTGGCAACGGTGTAATTTTTACCAAATGAAATAAATTCTGCTATTTTAGTATCATTGTGGAGTGATGAGTTTTTCCAGTTCTATTACCTCAGTGTTGACAGGACTCACTAGTGAAATAAGGGAGTTGGCTTGAGATGTTGCAGCTTGCATAATAGAGGGTGATGCAGGGGCTGTGTGAGGTATTTAGGCAGGTTTCCACTGGTTTCAGTGTATCACGCCAAAGTTCCACATATTGGAGTAAGTTTCAGTTTCTCTGCTGATGATCTCTTTAACACTGAGATATGTACATATATACACATACATACATATATATATATATATATATATATATTTTTGTCATAGAAAGGGGATCTGGTGGTGTATGTCATAGGTGGAATTATAGATTACATCTCATATCTGGAATGTGGTAGAACCTAGAAACTAGAACAATATGCACAAAAATAAGTGTCTTCTGTAGATCTCTGTAAGGGTATACTATAACTTCAATACATTTGTCACAATTTTATTACTTCCTATCAGGAGTTTTTGAAATTTGAACCATTACAAGATTATATAAAATTGCACCATGGTAGATTTTGGATTCATTTCAGAGTTTTTTTCTTACAGTATATAAAATTATATCTTGTTTAGCTTTTTTAGCTTTCCATGGGAGAGTTGATCTGGATAACCCGGTTCACCATCACTCTAAACATCTAATTTTTTTTTTTTTAATATTTATTTTTGAGAGAGACAGAGACAGAATGTGAGTGTGTTAGGGGCAGAGAGAGAGAGAGAGAGGAAGACACAGAATCCAAAGCAGTCTCCAGGCTCCGAGCTGTCAGCACAGAGCCCGACGCAGGGCTCAAACTCGTGGACCGTGAGCCGAAGTCGGACGCTCAACTGCCTGGGCTACCCAGGCGCCCCTTCACTCTAAACATCTAAACAGGAACCCTCCACAAATACAGATGTGCCATCTTGTTTTGCAAATTTTAAATCTGCTATTGTTGCTTCCCTAAATTTAATGGAGTTGAAATGATTAGTATTCCTTTATACCACAATCACAGCTGGCTTCCCTAGGAATATCAGATATGCATAAATGGTACAAAGTATTTTGAAGGGCCTGCTGATTGTTCAGCCTTAGTCACTTTTTAAGTTTAGACTTAGCGAGGGCAGGTTGATGGTTATTTAATTGTGCTAGATTGTGGTAAGTCTTCCTGTTTGCAGACAGAAGCCCCTCTTTCTAAATCTGACCATCCTAGATAACTTATACAATCCAGATTCTTAAAAAAAAACAAACTATATTTACATGAGCAAATTTAGAAACTACTACTTTATGTTAAGAGTACACATTTAAATATATGGAAATTGTTTCTTGTAGAAAATTATGTCTAGCCCAGTGATGTTAATGTAGTGGCCATTAAATATAATTTCTAAAATTCTACTTCTTGTAGTTTCTTTTATTCCTGCATATTACCTTCAACTTATATATATATGTATGTACATATGTGTATATATTTATATTTTCTGTATTTGCAGTAAAAGCTGAATATTAGTTGTGGCCTTTTACTTAGCATTGTAAATGATTGAATATATTTAAATAATATAAACAATTGTCACTTAATTTTTTTAATTTTAGTTTTATTGTTTAAAATTTTTTATTTTAGAGAGCAGGGGAGAGGGACAGAGAGAGAGAGATAGAGAGAGAGAGACAGAGAGACAGAGAGACAGAGAGAGAATCCCAAGTGTGCTCCATGCTGCTGCAGGGCTTGATTCCACAATTTTGGGATCATGACCTGAGCCGAAATCAAGAGTCAGAGGCTCGACCGACTCAGTCACCCAGGCACCCCAAGTGTCACTTAATTTTGATTCATTTGACACGTGGTTACTTACAGATTAATTGAGGCTTGATTTTTTTCACATAAACAATAATTATTATTAGTAAGTCTTGGTGGAGACTAAGCTTTAGTGATGGGTTAACCAAATTGCTTTTGCAAAAGAACATGCAAGGAGAAAATTTTAGAGGGGATTAAGCAAAAACAGAATGTTAGTGGAAGGGATAATTTAACCATAACAACCTGCCATACCTAGAATTCTTAAGATGTTACTATCCTATAGATAGCATTTTTTTATTTGGTTCTATATTGCAAAAATGTTAGTTTTAAGCTGCATTCTAGGCCACCAATCTATAGTGAGATAAATACTGGAATATATACAACTATGAATTTAGCTCAGTGGATCTCAACTGGGGATGATTTTGTTCCTTCCCCCAACCTCACTCTTGGGACATTTGGCAATGTCTAGAGACATTTTTGGTTGTCACAACTGTGTGTGAGGGCATGGCACCTGTCATATAGTAATGGAGGCCAGGGATGCTCTTAAATATCCTACAAGGCACAGGACAACCCCAACAGTAAAGAATTATCCATTTCAAAATGTCAATACTGCTGCTGAGAAATCCTGCAAGATATACCTTTTTTCTTTCTTTCTTTTTTTCTTTTTTTTTTGGTGTTTTAGAGATTGAGGTAATTGCAAGTGGCAAGCACCTTACTTGAACAAAAGATTGTGTTCAACTGCTTTTAGTTTGTTGGAGAACTGAGCTAATTTGGTTCATTTATTGCAAGGAAAAGAATTTTTGTAGCTGATGGTTTTGAATTTTTTTTTTTTTTTGATTGCTAGTATGTCTAATGTTTTTGGTTTGTTTTCAGCCATGATTTTTTTCTTGATAAAATTAATTTTGGCATTATATAATCCTGGGTTGTATCAGATTTGCTAGTATGAATCTCCTTCATATTTTGAATTAACTATCTCAGTTACATGGTTGTTTATTCACTTCAAAAATCCTTTCACATTCATTTTGATTCGTGATTTTCATGAACACCCCATGAAATGTGCAGAGCATGCATTACGCTTACTATTTGCCAGATGAGGAAACAGATCAAATGATTTGCTGTATACATTACAGCAAGTTAGGGATGAAAGCAAATTGAGGACTCTCAGAGGTTTTGATGCTTAGGACATTTTTAAAGTTACTAGTTGTTGTTGTCTCATTTGATTTTCCTGGCTGTCCTTTGAAAACTGGTAACTTACTTAAGGTCACCCAACTCATAATGTAGTTTTGACTATTTCCAGTGACCTATGCTGCTTCTCCAGGTATTCTCTAATAAGTATATTTGACAGTTTCTGGATAAATTCACCAAATCCATGCTTAACCTAAGTAGGTTTCTTAACACTGTAAGGGAGTTAAATTTCTCCATCCTCTTTGGTTCTCATTCTGGGCCTAAGTATTAAACTGATATGACAGATTGATAGTCGAAAAACATACAAACTTTATTAAACTTACTTGTACATGGGAACCTTAGATGAAGACCTACAGTAGTAGCCGGAACAGGAAGCTTTTATACATTTTAGACAAAGAAACAATAAATTTGTGAAGAATTGACAAGACCAGAGGAGTTTGGGCCAGGGGTAGTAAATGGTGAAGAAGTAACTAGGAAGATAAGGATTAGTGTAATAGGATTTCTTTGTATAGGTTTCTCCACCTCTAGTTCTCCCCCACCCCTCCCACCACCATCTCTGCTGATAAGAATACTTTTCACATGGGAGTTTTATCTTTTGCTTTCAGGAGGGAAAAAGGAGAGTCATAATGTCCTTGCACCTGCTGTTTCTTAAATATCTTTGATTCAAAATAATCAGAATATCAAAATGGCATATGGGGGGGGGACATTCTGGTGTCCTGCAACACCTGTCAGATGTTCATGTTGTCACTTGAATGAATAGGTAATTCAGTGTTTGTAATCCTGTGATTGGACTTGAGTGGAAACTTCGCTGAATTTTGATAAACCATAAGGTAGTGCTACTTGCTATTTAGAATTTATTGTTCGAGCAGTCTAAGTCCAAAAGCAGACTGAAGAGATGGCTCTCAGCTGTATTTGAGTATATTTGGGTGAGGCAACCTACTTGGCATGATTCATTTTGCCTTTCTGATGAGGGATGTATATTTGGGATAGTACCTCCATTGGTTCTGATTTTTAAATTAGAAACCTATTATTCTTTTCAGCCAGTGCCATCTTCTATGTCACATTTGAGGCTGTTTCTCTTACTTTTTCAAAAAGACTATATACTCAAATATTTGATGAGTTTTCATGTTTGAAGATTATTTGATGATATTCAATTCTTGATGTAAGTTTCAGTAATCAGAAAATTTTTTTTTTTAATATTCAGAAGTGGAATTGGTGGGGCATACGGTAGTTTTATTTTTATGTTTTCTTGAGGAATCTCCATACTGTTTTCTATAGTGGCTGCACAAATTTACAGTCCCAGCAACAATGCACAAGAGTTCCCTTTTCTTCACAGCTTTGCCAATATTTATTATCTCTTGTCTTTTTGATGATAGCCATTCTAACAGGTGTGAGGTGATATCTCATTGTGGTTTTGCTTTGCATTTCTCTAACAATTAGTGAGACTGAGCACCTTTTCATGTATCTGTATGTCTTCTGTGGAAAAATGTTTGTTCAGTTACTCTGCCCATTTTTAAAATCAGATTGTGTTAATGAAGGGCAGTTGGCACACAGTGTTTAATTAGCTTCAGGTGTAACAGCATAGTGCTTCCTCAACCCTATACATCGTGCTGTGCTTACCACAGTTGTCACTATACAAAGCTACTACAATACCTTGACTATATTCCTCATGCTGTACCTTTTATCCATGGGACTTACTCATTCTATAACCAGAAGCCTGTACCTCCCATTCCTTTCCCCCAATCTCCCATCCTTCTGGCAACCACCAGTTTGTTCTCTGTATTTATGTGTCTATAATTGGAAATTTTAATGTTTCGTATAATACATCCACTGGCTGAATGTGGACAATTCATAGTGTGAAATTGTGGGTCTTGGATTAAGAAGGAAAGGAAAAAGACCTTCGTCTGTGCAATTGTATATTGGGCAACAAGGACTATAATTATATTGAAAAGGTGAAGATTTTCAATTTTCCATAAAACTGAATTATCCTGACAAAATATTTTACTTATCTCCATGAAGAAAAATGCCATATCCAAGTGGACATAATATTGTATTACTGAGGGGAGAGACCACCACTGATGTGTAACTGAAGCTGGGCTGGATTCCATACTTGCTAAGCAAGGGAGAGCTCTATGTGCAGAATATAATCCTCCAAACAGGCAGAGATGTACTTAGATAGGGTTTTGAGGAAGCATGGAGTTGTAGGATTGGCATATTTTCAGTGAGACAGTTTAAGGATTGGCCAACTTGAAACTTGGGGTTTAGGGTCTGGCTGGTGCTGAGGAGCAAGTGTCCTGAAGCAAGGCAGTTGCCGCTCGGCTGACTTCCTCAGCTGAGTACTTAAGTGGAAATGTTGAGTAGAGTTGAAGGGTTGATACATTGGGGCATATTTACAACCGGTTCTGTGATTACTTGTTCCCAGCTTGGGACAAGAGCCAAAGAATAATCTTTTCCTTTCTCGAAGCTGGAGAATAGGTACTTTTTATTTTCCACATTTGTGTCAAACATTTGTTAGCAATCGCGCTAATATACACTTTGATTTTGCTTTCCTTCTGAAACTTGTAAAAAAAGAAATGAGTGCAGTGAATGTAATTTGTTTCCTATCTACCAGTCTCAGGATTATATGTTATTTGGGACCCAGGCTGCTTCAAGGATTATTTTGATATATAGTTAAAAAGGTAATATGTTATTTATGGAAATACTTGACTATTTTAAATACTGTGGTGATAGCTGTTACTTTTATGTCTGTTTTTCTCTCTTGTGGGAATGTGTCGTATCATATGCCTGCCACAGTAGTCTTGATGGACGCTGAATTATAGATCTACAAGTTTGTTGTTTTGCTGTTGTTAGAGATACATGTAGAGGTGATTACTTTTTGAAAGTTAACTGGCAAATTCTTATCAACATTTAGGAGATTTAATGGTTATATCATGTGTCTTATATAAGGTAGGCCGAATGATTTTAGTGTCTGTGAATCATTTTACCACAATTATATCATAGTATCATTTTTATGAAGTATTTCGGTTTAATTTTTATTTAGAATATTTTAATTTTTGGAATGAAATAAAGAGCTGTTTATGACAATTGGCTGGAACTGTGATATTTTTCTAAACTGATGTTTCACAGTAGTATTTTAGCTTTAAAAATGTTTTCCTTTGAGGTTCTAAAATAAACTCAGAGGGCATTCTTTATCCTAGAAGTTAGAAAAAGCAAAAGGAGTTTTTGATATACTTTCTATTTTGTGTTGAAGTTTTATTTAAAAGAGCCTGTGTACTGTATTTACATGGAAAAACGTCATAATATTTTAAAAAAAGAATGGGTACTGCCACGTTTATATGCAGCCCTTATTTCCTTTCTTAACCTACAGCTGTATCATACCTCACTGCCTTCCAGATGAGTATTATCCAGTGATAAAGCTACATTTATGATTTAGATAAAGCATTTTTGTGTGAAAGCTCTTTGAAAACGTGAAGCCTGATTCTTGTTTTTACCGATAGCGCAAGTTTCTGACTTGCTATGATAGTTAACCTTAAGAGCTTAATCTCAACCCATTATTAAACTTAACATCATGTTGTTTATGAAGAGCTATTGTTTAATTGGTAAATGATACTCAATCATTTTTAGCCTCAGCATTTAAATTTTCTAAATCTATACTAAATAGGTAGTTAAATTTCCTAGGAAAAAAGGTGTCTTTGATGCCTAAGCATGGTTACACTTTTGTTTATATGTATGAAATAATGGATTTGAAATGTGGTTTTTCTCTGTGCATATAAGCCCACCTCTGGGAATAGGTGGGCTTATATTGCCTAGTGATATGATCAAAAATAGAGTCCTAGGTAGGTGATAGTAAAATGGAAAAAACTGATAATATAAATGGATATAAAATGGTATTTCGTAGTTTTAATTTGCATTTCTTTGATTACTGCTGAGGCTGAGCTTCTCTTCATTTACTTGTTAGCCATATAAATTTCACCTACAGTTTTCAGATTTAGCAAATAAAAATACAGGAAACCCTGTTAGATTTGAGTATTAGATTAACAACAAATACATTTTTAGTGTAAGTATATACCCTTGCATTAGTGGGGATATACCTATACCAATTTTTTTATTGCTTATCTTTAATTCAAATATGATGGGGCATTCTGTATTTTATCTGACAGCTTTACTTCTCAAAATTGTCTGCTTCTGTCTCTTACAAAATTCTTAATTGCATTTCCTGTCTTTGTTGTTATCTTCAAGAGTTCTTGGCATACACTGGATATTAATCCCTTGTTGTTGTTGTTTTTTTTTTTTTGTTAGAAGTTGCAAACATATTCTCCCATACTTTTGCCTGTTAGTTTTGTAGTGTTTTTTTTGTTGAATAACAAGTCCTTCATTTTGATGGAGTCAATTCTGTCAGTTCCATCTGAATTTTCCCATATTGTTTATATTTTTGAGATCTTAAGAAATCTTTCATCACTCCAAGGTCACAAATGTATTACCCTACTTTTCATTTCAACAGCTTCCTAGTTTTACCTTTCATATTTAGATCTTTAATACATTTGGTGTTTATTTTAAGGGAAGAGTATCAGGAGATGAAGTGAGAGAGGTAGTGGAAGGAGCAGATTGCATAAGGATGGTAGGCCATTGTGAGGACTTTGGTTTTTATACTCAGTGAAATAGGAAGCCAGTGGAGGTTTTGAACAGAGGGTGCCACTGTCTGAAATCTGAAATACGCTTCAACAAAAATTCTCTGATGACAATTGAGATTAGATTGTATGAGGTATGGCAGAGACTATTGATTCTTCCTCAGTATCTAGGATAGCCTTTTCTCTGTTAGTATTGGAACCCGTCTTAGAGACTATATCTTCCTACTTCTTCTGACTATAGGAGATATCTGTGTGTTTAGGTTGGGGCCAGTTAAATGTGAGCAAAAGTGGTATGTGCAACTTCTTCAAGGTGAGGTGCTTGTCCTGTTCATCTCCCTACGCTGCCTCCACCTTCCTGTTGACTGGAAAGCTGCATCAACTAGAATGGTAACAACCACCTTGAACCCAGAGACAGGCAGCCTGTGATGAGGATGGCAGAGCCATCCCTCGTCAGCCTAGGTCCCCAGATGACCTTGTGGAACAGAACCAACTACTACTCATCCTCCCCTAAGCACTTGCCTATCTCTTTACTGTTTCCAGGAAGAGAATAAACTTTCTTGTTTCAGCTACTGTATTTGTTGTCATTTTATCACAACAGCTTTCTTCATACCCAATTTAATGCCAAAATTGGTACCTGAAGCGAGGTGTTGCCATAATAAATAGCTAAAGTACATGGCACTGGCTGAGTGGTTGGTCAGCAGACGGTTAGGCACCATGTCCTAGGCTGGAAAACTGGTGACCCTTGTTACGCTATGGCAAAAGCTTGGTGAAACTGTCACCTCTGATAACTTGGAAGGCAGTCAGTGTGTCTACCATTTTGTACCCCCAGGGAAGTGATTGGAAAGACTCCTAATGTGAGGCTGCTAACATAGGTTGACCAGCTGCTTTAGCAAGGAACTGCAAGAGGGTGTCAAGTAAGAGAACAATTAGCTAGTTTGCAATTAGAGCTGGGAGGGGGTATTATTTCACTAAAGGAAGTTCTGAATGCCCATGGCCTATGCTTTGAATTAACTGAAAGGACAGTAATATGGGGTGTTGCAGGGTTGGAAAGATGGTTTCTTCTTCCCAAACAGCGAGAGGTTAGATTTGTTCTTAGGAGACTTCATTAGATTTTCTTGGCCAGAGAAAGGTGGAAGCCAGTCTAGGCAAGGATCAAATAAAGGATTTATCTTCCCACCTGAACCAGTCAATCAAGCTAGGTAAAGCTCCAGTTACAAATACAGAGTTTCAGTTCCCTAGAGCAACAAAAGTTTATTTCTTACTCATAACATGTCTGTGGCTCTGTTCCACCATCCTCTGTCACTCCAAGCCAAAGGAATAGGTTTTTGGGGACATTGCTGTTCTGTTTCCGAGGGAGAGGAGACTTGCAAAACCGCTGCTTGGAAGTAACAGGTGTTACTTTTGTTCATATTTTATTGGCCAAAGCTAATCGGGTGGCTGAGCCTGAAATCAGTCAGGCAGGAAGAACATTTTAAGTCACATGGCTTGCACTGATGTGAATGGGGTGTGGTGGTGTAATCATCCTGTCCTGTGGATCAGATGACCTCAAATTAGCTAACCTTAAATTGAGGGACAGAGGGATGGATCTGCCTCAGAGATCAGCTAATCAAAAAGGCAGAATTGACAAACTTAGCATCTACCACCAGATTAAATCTTTACTTGTCCTTACTTTCACGTGGCACTGACTGAAGACAAGAAGACATGGGGGATTTTGAGACGATTATGTTGCCACAAGTTTAGCTTGCCAAAACTTGTGATGGTTTCACATTGTTTGACAACTAAAGCCATCTTTGACCCCCAAATATGTACCCCCTGGGAAATAGGCTATTAGCTCTTTCCTGCCTCTTTGGAGCACATACTCTCCTGTGTTCACTTCACAGATTGCCAGAAGGGATAATGGAAAAAGATATCTTCCAGAGACAAAGCCAGGCTTCAACAGACAAATGAACAAATGAGTCTCTCTCCCCACCAGGCACACAGAACCTGAGTTAAACCAAGGAACTTGGTTCCCTGGTAGAGTCGGGAGATTTGTTGCCATTCCTGTCCAGTAGTGTTTTGTCATTGGTAAGAATACCTATTTGCCATTCTTTTCAAAATGACTTAATTGCATTAATCTTACTTGTATTCCATTGTATATTGGGTGTGATGGTGGTGGTAGAGAACAAAGTTATTTCTCTATTAGTTTGTGGGTCACTGGATTGGGACAGAGACACATTGATATCTGTTGAAGAGGTTGCGTATCACCCAGAGGTCTTAGGCTTTGAGCTGAATCCAGTAACTGGTTGGGACTTCAGGTTATCCCTTTAGAAAAGGAGAGGAATGTTTCAGAGTGGGAAGAAGGATGCACTCCGACCAGCAGTATTTTGCTGGCACATAGTTCCTACACAGAAACTGTATTCCTTAGGCTTCTTGTAGCCAGATGAGACCACGTATCTAAGTTTGGGCCAGTGGATGGGAGTGGAAGTGATGTGTGCAACTTCTAAACCACATTTATATTAAACATCTGCTGTATGTCGTAGTCTTTTTTCCCCTGTCCCCATGGGTGAGGTGTAGGTGAGCCAGCTTCCATCATACAGACAAGGGCAGTGCCCCAGAGGAGTGACAGGACAGAAGAGAAGGACCCTTAGGAGGAACCCTCAGGGAGGAACCTGCCCACCTTGCTGGGACCACTTGTCTGTCTCAGGCCTACTGCACAAGACAGAAGTAAACTCTGGCTTGAGCCACTACATTCTTGGTTTTATTGTAGTAGTGTAGCCTATATCTTGGTTAATACAGATGGCAGTGATGGAAACAGGAAACAGGAAAATTAGAATCATTTTTAGTGATTTTTTTTCAGGTGAGGCTTTTCATTTATATATTCTTTCTGTGGAAGTTTATCTTTCAAACTGTCTAACAACGAGTTTAGAAATAAAGAAACTCCTTTGAACATTGTGATTTCCTTTATATTTCAGAGGTGTATTTACATATTCATGTAAAAATCCTGACATTTTCACATGATACCAATTTTCTTCGTTGCTGTAGAGTTCTTACACTTGCAAAGTTATTATTACATAACATTTGGTTTCACCATCCTATACTTTTATTACTGTTTGATGGGCAGCAGCAAGCAAGGACCTGCTGAGATGGGAGACTGCATTTGCAGCATCTCTGGTCCACTTGGGTGGGACTTTTATAGCAGCAATCTCCAGTGTGGTTGTGGGAGGGAAGAAGTAGGTTCTTAGATTGGTTTAGGAGAAGGACAAGCCAGCAAGAAAGTTAAGTTTAGGCAAGGGAGTGGGCAAAGCTGGATGATCAGATCCTAGGTTTATGGTGGACACGAAGTGAAGCCTGGAGCATGGCTAATGGATCGGGGAAAAAAATAGGGCATGAGGAAAAACTGGAATCTTCAACATATTAAGATCAAGTGAGATTTATTTATTCATTGATTCAATAAATATTGAGTATTTATCTTCCAGACACTGTTCTCTGTGGCATGGCTACTAAGATCAAAGCAGTGATCAAAACGAAGCGCCTGCCCTACTAGAGCTTACTTCTACAGGGGAGATAGATAATACACATGAATATATGAAAATGTTAAAAAGAAAAATGAGGAAGGGTAAGGGGGTAGAGAGTGATTTAGATGCTATTTTAGATGATGTGAACAAGAAAAGGCTCTTGGAAGAGATGATCTCTGAGCAGAGACTGGAATGTAGTTAGGATACAGCAATGTGAAGAGCATCCCAGGGTATGCAAATAGTATGGCAGACAGAGCCCTGGCCCAGAGCTTGCCTGAGGAGTGGCCAGGTAACTGGGGAGCGTGAGTGAGGAGGAGTTATAATTACTGAGGGCCATGATACTTTAGGGCTGCGGTACGATTTGGGATTTTATTCAAGTGTCATGGGAAACCCATTAGAAAATTGGAATCAGAGAAGTGACGTGATCTATTTTACTTTCCTGAAGGCTCATATTGGCTGCTTTGTGGAGGATTGATTGGCAATGGCGGGTAAAGAATCTAGAGAGCTGGACGGCAAGCGACTGTAGCCTATAAGTAGCATATTGGAGTTTAAGATGTCAGCAGTTGAATGCTTCTGGGTGAAGGATCCCCTTGCCGCTCTTATAAGCAGACACACCCACTCCACAATAGGCATTATTTTCAGTGGATACAGGTCTGACCCCGACCCTTGGCTTATGCCGCACCCTTTCCTGTTTTTGACTCTGCCCCTCACCAGCTTCATTATTCATTCTTCCGTTGGGTCCTCACTTGTCTTTCAGATGTGATGCACAGTGTTATGTTGTCTGCCTAGCCAAGACTTCCTCTACATTTAGGTTCTCAGACCTTTTTTTTGGAGTCTGATTTTAGTCTTCAGAGAACTTACCTGGAAGCCTGCTGTGTAAGACAGGTGAAAGCAGTGGAAACGGAAGTTGGCGGTGTTGTGTTCTGTCCACTTAGCAGCTATTCTCTGACTCCCTGAAGCAACACTGAGCCACCTCCAGGAAACCCCAGCCTCTCAGTTCACATGGAAAGAGCCCTGCCTTGATCTGTGCTTTTGCCTGTCTTGCAGCAGGCCATCTCTGGGATCACCTCCAGTCATACTCTCCAGGCTCAGCCTGTGCCTTCTGAATCTTTAGGCACCTAGCTAACCAAACGACAGTATGCATGCCCTCCATTTAAAGTGGCGTGTTGAGGACTCTCAAAACTATGAGGTAGGCATGGTACATCGTCCCGAGTATTAGTTTTACTTGCGGTTATTTAATTTACTAAATTTGCACAGCAAAAATTAATGTAGTTCTAATCATAAACTATCTTTCTCAACAGATTCTTTTATTGACTCTAATTAAGAATGTAAACTTTTTGGGGCACCTGAGTGGCTCAGTCAGTTAAGTATCCGACTTTGGCTTAGGTCAGGATCTCAGCGTTCTTGGGTTCGAGCCCCATGTCGGCCTCTGCACTGAGCTTGGAGCCTGCTGCAGATTCTGCGTCTCCCTCTCTGTGCCCTCCCCACCCCTGCTTGCCCACACTCTCTCTCTCTCTCTCTCTCTCTTTTTAAAAAATAAATAAACATTAAAGAAAAAGACTGGTACTGAGGACAAACTGAGGGTTGAAGGGGGGTGGGAGGGTGGGGAGGGTCGGTGATGGGTACCGAGGAGGGGATCTTTTGGGATGAGCACTGGGTGTTGTATGGAAACCAATTTGACAATAAATTTCATATAAAAAATAAATAAATAAAAATAAAGAATTAAAAGAAAAAAAAAGAATGGTAACTTTGTAAAATAAGAAAATAGACGTATTGGGGCACCTGGGTGGCTCAGTCGGCTGAGCATCTGACTCTTGATTTCAGCTCAGGTCACCATCTCAGGGTTGTGGGATTGAGCCCTACATTGGGTTCTGTGCTGAGTTGGAACCTGCTTGGGATTCTGTCTGTCTGTCTGTCTCTCCTTCTGCCCCTTTGCCCCACTCGCTCTCTCTCTTTCTCTAAAATAAAAATGGAAAAAATAAAATAGATATATTATAGTTTAGAGTGTAACATCTGTGTGAACTCTTTAAGGGGCAAAACACAAAGCCAAGAAATGTAAAGTTCGTGTGGGCCATTTAGTGCCATGCCTTCAGCCTCTTGAGGGCTATTTGGTCCCTCTGCTTTGCATTGAGGATACTTTGATAGGCAAGGTTAGAACTACCTTTTTAGCTGGTTGGATTTGTAATTCTATATTACTGTTTTTATGTTTAATGGAGCTATATAACATTTTTTTTCAGCACGAGTTAGGAACTGGCTATGGTATAGACTCTGAATCTTTAGGCTTTTCTTGTTAAAGGTAAAAATATGAGTATTTTCTTCCTTTACTCAGGTTTCATTTTGACAGATGTCATTAAAGTAAGCACTGCTGCATTATAAAAAGGTCATCCTGGGCCACAAAATAAGTTTGACACTTTGGATTAAAAAAAAAAATAGGGTATCCCATTGCATTAAAATCTGTAATGTTTCTTGAGTTGAGGGGGATTTTTAAGCAATAAGATAAATTTCTTTGTTTGGACTGTTTGCCATTAGGACATTGATTTAGCACTAGGGATTTTGTCTAACACTGCCAATTTGTAAGGTTAATGAAGGACTTGGTCATGTTCGCTGATGCATCCTGAGCATAGCACCTGCCATGTAACAGTAACTATTTTTTGAATGAATGAATGAATCATCTTTGAGATACCTGTGGAAATAATATTGTCTGGTTATTGATACGGGACAGCATCACAGTTGGATGAAGGCTCCTTCCTTGATGTGCTGTCACAATGTTGCTATGGCTCCTTCAAATTAATGAAAATAGGACATAGCTGTAAGTTGTTTTTATTTATTTATGTTTTTTGAGTCTGCCAGTTGTCAAGTCTATTTAATCATATAAAATACTAATTCTCTCAGTAAAATAGGGGTGGTAGCACAGAATTGGTTTATTGAGTGCGAGTAGCTGCACTAAGATTAGATGAGGTACATAGAGTGGGACAAAATGCATACAGGCAGATGAGATATCTGACAATGGACTTATATCCAGAATTTATAAAGAACTCTTACAACTCAGTGGTAAAAAGGACACCACAGTGAAAAAATGGTCAGAGGACCTGAATAGACATCTCTCCAGAGAGGACTTATAAATTGTAAATAAGCACATGAAAAGATGCTCAGCATCATTAGTCGTAGGCTTATACACATCAAAACTACAAAAGAAAGCACTTTGTACCAACTATCTGCTTATAATCAAAGACAGACAATAACAAGTGTTGGTAAGATTGGAGTGAACATGCGTACAGTGCTGGTGGGAGAAAAAGAGGCAGCCACTTTGGTAAATGGCTTGGCAGTTCTTTATAAGGTAAAAACATCGGGGCCTGGGTGGCTCAGTGGGTTAAGCGTCAGACTTCGGCTCAGGTCATGATCTTGCAGTTTGTGAGTTCGAGCTCTGCATCAGGCTCTGTGCTGACAGCTCAGAGCCTGGAGCCTGCTTCGGATTCTGTGTCTCCATCCCTCTCTGCCCCTCCCCCGCTCACGCTCTGTCTCTCTCTCTCTCTCTCTCTCTGTCTCTCTCTCTCTCTCAAAAATAAATAAACATTAAAAAAAATGTAAAAGGTAAAAACAGAGTTACCATATGTTACCCAGCAATTCCATTCCTAGGTCTCTACCCAGGAGAAATGAAAACACACATCCGCATAAACATTTATACACTAGTGTTCATAACTGCATTATTCCTGATAGTTAAAAAGTAGAAACAAGCCAAATAAATGTCCATCAGCTGCTGAACGGATAAGCAGAATGTGGTGTATCATTCACACGATCCAGTGGAATATCATTCAGCATGAAAAAGGAATGAAGTACTGACCATGCTACGACATGGATGAATCTCAAAACATGCCACGTGAAAGAAGCCAGACACAAAAATGCTCTATATTGTATGATTCCATTTATATGAAATGCCGAGAAGAGGCATGGGGACAGAAAGTCAGTTAGTGGCCGGGGAGGGTTGGGGAAGGGAGTTGGAGAGTGACTGGTAATGCCTAGAGAGTTTCTTTTTAGAATGAGGAAAATGGTCTAAAAAATTGTTTGTGGTGATAGTTTTACAACTCTGAATATACCAAACCAATGAATCGTCTACTGTGAAAGGGTTAATTGCATGGTATGTGAATTATATCTCTTTAGCTATTAAAAAACGAATAAGTGAGGTAATGTGTGGGAATATACTTTGAGCTACTTGAGAAGATATTATTGTAGTTTGACTGTAAGGCCTTTAAATAGTAGCAGGATGACTTAGATATTTTTCCTTGCTTGCAGGTCTGTGATTTTTATGCCATGACTCAACTTTATAAGGCTGTAACTCAGCAATATAAAATATTGAAAATGTTGAAACATTAAATGAAAACTGCTTGGCTTACTATTTTTATTTAATAGGATTTTCTGAATCTGTTAATTAGCAATAAGTAGAATGTCATTAAGGAATTAGGTTTTGAACCATAAAATTTTAGAGCTGGAAGAAACTTTAGAAGTCATGTATTCTAGGCCCCCTCATTTTGCTTTGCAAGTGAGAGAAATGAGTCTAAAGTTAACTAAGATGTCTTAGGTCAGAGAGTAAGTTCTAGAACCGAGTCAGTGCTCTTTCGCTGGACTACCATTGTTTTTGGTGCTGTAATAGTAGTAGCACTATTAATATCTTTAGCAGCTATTTGAATACTTCTATATCCTAGGCATTCTGTTAGGTACTTTATGTATATTTTCTTGGTTACACAGTTTATGAAGTGGATTCATTTTACCTGTGTATTAGTTTCCTGTTGTTCTGTAACAAATTAACAAAAACTTAATGGCTTAAAACAATGCAAATTTATTACCCTATGGAAGCCCAGAATGGGTGTTACTGTCAGCAGGGTGGCATTCCTTTCTGGAGATTTTAGGGGGCATCAGTTTTCTTGTCTTTTCCAGCTTCTAGAGGCTGCCCACATACCGTGGCTTGTGGTCTCTTTCCATGTACAATGCCAGCGGTGGTGGGTCAAGTCTCACATGCAGTCTTTCTGGTTCTGACTCTTTGGCTTCTCTCTTTTCCCTTTAACACCCTTGTGGTTACTGTGGGTCCACTTAGATATTCCAGGATACTCTCCTTATTTTAAGGTCAGTTGCTTAGCAGCCTTAATTCCCGTTTCCATGTAACATAACGTATCCACACATTCCAGGGATTAGGATGGCAGATATCCTTGAAGGGGCATGGTATGCCTACTGTGCCTACCACAGTTTGTTAAGAGGTATTAGATCAGAGAGGTTAAGTCATTCAAAGTTGCAACATTAGCAAATGAAAAAGCCGGTATTTTATAAACTGTGACTGTTACTTAGCATATTTTTTATGACAGCATGGTCTTTTCCACAAATGCTGTTTGACCTGACAAAGTAAATTGGATGGTGAGCAGTGTCCAAATAGTAAATACCTCTTTCTTATTAAAGTAAATGTGATTTTACTTTAATAGTATCAAGGTATAGGCTATATTATTATGGAACAGTTACAAGCATGGTAGAGGAGTATATTTATTGATATGGAAATGTGTATGACTCATCAAGGCTTTTCAGTTCATTAACACCCTCCCCCATTTTTCTCTATTCATTAGTTCCCTTCTGTCATCAAGTTTTTCCTTATCTAGCCTAGCGGCCCCAATTCAAGCTGCACTCCGGAAGATTCCCTCAATTCCTTTGCATCTCTTTGATCTCTCCTATCTGGCAAAGCCTTAGGACTGGATGAGCCCAACTACCTGCTTGTTGATTTCACGTCAGGGATATACTCAGCAGTCTCAAAACTGCCGAGCAGTCTTCCCACGTGGCTCTGTTATCTTACTCCCACAGCATACCTCCTCCATTCTTTCAAACAGCCTACCCCCTCCCAGTGCCACTTGCCATCTTAGCTGTTTTCCATGGAGTGGACTGCTGTTGAGCATCGGTCCTTTTAGGAACACTCTTCTTTTGGCCTTTGTCACACCACCTTTTCCTGGGTTTCCTTTTCCCGTTCTGGCTAACCCTTTTTAGTCTTCTGTGTTGGTTCTTTCACTTTTACCTGACCACTGAAAAAGAAGTTCCTCAAGGTTCTTTTTTTTTTTCCTCACTTTGCACTTTTGGTTTTAAAAATGATTTATATGTCTCCCATATTTATTTTTCAGGCCCAGGTTTTATCAGCCTCAGCACTAGTGACATTTAAGGTGGGGTAAATTTTTGTTAGGGGGCTGTCTTATGCACTGCAGCATGTTTAGCAACATCTCTGGCCTCTACCCACTAGATGCCAGTAGAACCGCCTCTATCCCAGAAGTGACAACTAAAAATGTGTCACACATTGCAGAGTGTCTCCTGGGGGGTAGAATCACCCCCAGTTGAGAACCATTTGGCTAGACTAAAGTTGTCTTGAGGATCTAAGGATAACACAATATTGGCAGCTCCTTTTGAACGTCTCCTAGGCATCTCCTACTTAACATGATCAAAATGGACTCTTGTTATTTCCCCCGATATACTCTTCCCCCAGCTTTCCTCATTTCATTTATGGCCTTACAGGCCATTGGAGATACTTTGACTTTTATTCTAAGTGGACTTGGGAACTATCAGAGGGTGTGGGGCTAGGAAATGATAGGATCTCACTTAGTGCAGATCATTGTTGAGAAGAGACTATGAGTTAGAAGGGTTAATATCTGTAATACTTGAAGAGTTCTCTTAAACTTAATGAGGAAAAAAATATCAAGACTTAGTACATAAGTGGACAGAGAATTCTAACAGATGAGTAATACTGTTGTAAAAATGTAGGAATATGTTCATCATCACAGGTAATCAAAGAAATGCATTTTAAATCTGCCTTGAGTCACCCCTTCTATTCTCTTGAAAGTACTAGAAATTAAAATAATGCCCAATTCTGGTGAGCTTTTAATGAAGTGGGGCCATTCACGCTTACTTGTTTCTTATAGATACTCTCGGCCACTGCCGTTCCCTGAACATGTGTGATTTCAGATTCTTATGCCTTGTCTATATTGCATTTCCCCTTCTTCCTCCTGACCTCCTATTGACTCCTCATCTTTTGAGAGCAGCAGTCAGATGGGAGAGGCATCCCACCCCACTTAACACTGCTGGTGAGCCAGCCTTGATTTGCTGCCTTCAGCATTGCACTGTATTCCTGGGTATATGTGTCAACCCTTGCCTCTTGAGTGGGGGTTCTTGTGATTAGGGGGTGGTCAGTTGTCTCCGGGACTGGCACACAGTGGTTGTTCAGTAAATGTTGAACTAAATTACTGAAATGTGATGGATGTTTTAATGAACTACAAGTATGTCAAGGTGATGTGGTCACTGAAAGTGTAATTATGAGTGTATTCTATGGCAGAATTTTATAACAATACTAAGGTATGTTTACTGTAATTTAACCACATTTGAAAAGTAATATGTAAAACATGAAATTTTAAAGATTTTAAATTATAGGTAATAAATAATTTTCTTTATTACATAAAGATAACTTTGTAATCTTCATGCTAAAATGTATAATTTTTAAAGTCAGCGGGCAGACTTCTCTCACCCTCTCCTCATCAAAGGCTACACTCTTTGTCTTGTTGAGTTATCTGGTTTAACTATCAGGAAACAGGGTAGACCTCCCCAGACTGTGGGCTCACAGGGGTAGCTGCATTTATGTGAATGAATTAAGTCTCCAAGCATACTTGAACTTTTACTATGATTGAATGTATATAGGTTGAGAAGTATTTTCCTTTTTCGTGTTTTTTTTCCCAAATGATTCCATCTCCTAGGTATATGGTGCTTAGTATTTTGGAGTTTATAAATGCATTCACATTATCAATGATACGTTATACAGCTTTCGATGATGTCAGATATAAATGGTAATTGACTTCTTTTACATTTTTTGAGTATCTACCATCTGTCGGTGACTGAGATACAGAATGCCTTCAGGGGAGTCCTTGTCTGGCAGGAAAGATGGGCAGCCATGATCACGTGATGAACATATGGTGGGGTGCAGGAGGAGGGAGAAGCAGTTATTTACCAAGAAAATCGGCAAGATAAGATGACTTTTTTCCCAGTAAGATGACTCTTGAGCAGGACTTCAGAAGATGAACTAGATTTTTGCCAAAAGGCGGAAAAAGGAAAGTATAAACAGAAAGGTGGAGGTGTGGAAGTATATGATGTGTTCACAAGCCACTGAAAAGCTTTAGAGAGGGAGATGACATGATTGTTTTTGTATTTTGGAAAGAAAACTGAGGTCCATATGCAGAATGATTGTTTCGAGGAGACACGTGAAGAGTGGTTCTCAGTCTTCTTCGCTTTGATTTTTGCATGCTTTCCCATATGATGTTTTTGTAATCATCCCTAGATTTCAATTGCAACATAGATAAGACAAGTTATATATTATGCACAGTTCTGGCCAGCCAACCGTATGGCCTTTCTCAAATTAATAGCTGTATAACAGAGTGTCTCTTAGGAAATTCTGGATGAGAACCAGTGGATTAGAGGAATGAGATCAACTAAGAGGCCACTGCAATATTCCAGACAAGAGGTGATGGCTTAAATCAGGGCAGTGACAGAAATGGATGGGAGGGAATATATATGAGACGTTTTCCTGTATAGACTTGGTGGACTTGAAGTGTGGGGGTAGGGAGAAAAAGGAATTACAGATCAGTGTTTCTCAGATTTTAATGTGCACTTGAATTGCCTGGGGATTTTGTTAAAAGGTAGATCCTAATTCAGCATGTCTGGGGTGGGGCAGTCTTATGTTTCTAAAAAGATTCCAGGTCATGAACAACAAGCACTGTTGGTCCATGGACCAACCTTTAAATAACAAGGGTGAGAGAACTTGAGTGTCAGGCTCTAGTTTCCAGCTGGTAATGTCATTATCTGAAATGGGGAACACAGGAGAAAAGAAAGGTTGGAGTGGAGTCCTTTTGGGACATTAGGTATAAAATTGTAGGCACCTGGAAATTTGTATTTTTAACTCAAGAGAGAAATCAGCCCTAGAGATACAAATTTGGGAATCAGGATTTCATCGATTGTAGTAAAAGCTGTAAGAATGAATGACATTACCTACAAGAAAGAGGTAAGGGTAATACTAGAGTATATACTTACTCCCGTTTGCCAGAATTTTAATGCTCCATTTAAGTTACTTTATAAACTAGCAATGGGGAAGAAATTGGATAGACGGCCTCCTTTCTATGAACAGTGTGTACGTACAAATTTCAGGAGTGGAGAAGTCTTTGGAAAACTCCTTTATCTCTTGGTAATGACCATAGATCAGGTTAAATATTCCCTGGTCAGGTTAAAAATGAATTGAAGTACCTTCTGTTAGGTAAATTCATTTATACAAACAAATATGTATTAAACAGCTTCAAAATGCCAGCTACTTATCTATGCTCTAGGGCTAAAATAGTAGCAGATAAGATGTGTCACCCAAATGTCGGATTACGGGGGAGATAAGCAAAGTGATTACAGTAGAGTGTGAGAGATACTGAGGTGGGGGAGTACAGCAAGGACACCTGTGATTCAGTGTGGGGATGAAGAACTATCTCTTGAGGAAGTATCATTTAAGCTGAGAAGAGAAGCCTGAGCCAGATGACCTAGAAGATGTGGGGGAGGGCATGACAGCAAAGGCTGGGAAGGGAAAAGGCCCTGCAGGTTGAAGAAGGGCAGTGGGGCTGACCCACAGAGCATGTGGTGTGGAGAGTAGTGAAAGATGAGGTTGGAGAGGTGAACAGAGTCCATGGCTAGGCCCTTTCTCCTGGGACTAGGTAGAGGGTGGAGGGAGAAAATGATGTATTTTCTAAAGGAAAAAGTATTATTCTGCCTGGGTGTAGTTCAAACAATAGTCTTATGCGTATGGTTTTATAAGGGTTTTATGGACTGGCCCAGGACCGGAATGACTCATAGTAACATTGTTTCTATAGGAAAAATGTTTTGGGCTTCAAAAACTGTCTTACAATTTAACTTTCAATTTTATTTTTCACCATTTGGGGACTGCTTGGATACACATACAGTTCTAGGGCTTTTTGTTATTTGTGTTCAAATTGCACTTTCTTTAGTGTTTATCTACATGGCCACAGTGTTGATTTTCCACAGATGTAGTTGAAATGTTTTCTTTTCTTGAACAGATTTAGAAAAGGTATGGAAATAAAAATAGAAACCTTTTAATACACTGTTTGCTTTTCAGAGTGTTTGTTCTTTCAAGTTAAAGGTTTCCTCTGTAAACTATATTGTGGTATGATGTTATATACCAAGAAAGTTGGAAAATTGTTACAAACAGAAAGTAAAAGACATTGGTATGATTTCACTGCTGAAGTCAAAGGGAATGCAGAAGGTAAACAAAACAAGGCTTAAATACCTAGCTTTTAAAAATACGTTAATAATCATGAGGTTATCACCATCATCTTCTTCGTGGCTAACTATTGTTATTGTGAGAAATACTAGATATTTTAAAGCAGAATAGAGCTGTTAAGGCCTGTCCCTTTATAAAATAGATCTATATGAGCTTCATTTTGTTTAATAAATGAAACTTCAGTCTGGAAGTCCCTCAAATTCCCATGTCTCCAATAGGCAAAGTTAATTTTATTCACATCCATCTGAGTGAAAATGTCTTTCAGTATCAGAATGCTTTCAGCTGGCAAGTGACAGAAGACCCAATTGAAACTGAAAATATTAAGTTAATTTTATGATCTCATATAACTAGAAATTTGGAAGAAAGATGGTGTTATAGTTGGTTCATGTAGCAGCTAACTGCTGTCATGAGGCTCTCAGGATCTTTCTGTCTTTCCTTTCTAACATCTTAGATGAGTTAGCCTTTGTCCTCAGGCTTGTCCCCTTCTGGTCTGAAGATGACAGGCAGCTTTAGTTCCAAGCTTTATGCCCTCATATAAAAGAACCCAAGATTGTAAGAAAGGAAGGTGTCTCTTGTCTTAGTTTAGGCTGTTGTAGAAAATACCAAAGACTGGGTGGCTCAAACCACAAACATTTATTTTGCTTTGTTCTGGAGTCTGGGAAGTCCAAGATCAAGTTGCCTGAACATTCTTGGTGAGGGCCCCTTTCTGGCTTGAAGACCACCACCTTTATGCTGTTTCCTCACATGGCAGAGGGAGAGTGCTCTCTAGTCTCTTTCTCATTTTATAAGAACACTGTAATACCATTAGTGTTCTTATAAACTAAGAACATCCTCATATGAGGGCTCCACCCTCATAACCTGATGTAACCCTGATTACCTCCCAAATACCATCACAGTGGGGATTAGGGCTTTAATCTGTGCATTTTGTCAGGGTGGAGGGAGGCACAAAAATTCATGCCATAGCATCTTTTTTATGTCTTTTTTAAGAGTGAAAAAACACTTTTCTAGAAACCTCTCAGCAGACTTCACTAGTTGAATTTACATCATATAGCCCATTTCTAAACTGGTACGTGGCAAGAGATATAGAAGTCCTGTGATTGGCTTAGACCAGTCAGGATTCGTGGCCCTCCTGACTTCCCAGAGAAGAACTAAATTAAGATTCTGTTGTCCAGGAAGGAGAATGGACCTGGAAGACACCCACTGGTGCCTGCCATACCTTCCAAGGCCAGTTCCTCTGCCTGGGCTCTGAATCTTTTTCTACCTTTTAGAGGACTTTATTCTGTTAATCCTTTTTTTTTTTTTTTTTTTTTAACATTTATTTATTTTTGAGAGAGAGAGCACGCACAAGTAGGGGAGGGGCAGAGAGAGAGGGATACACGGAATCAGAAGCAGGCTCCAGGTTCCACGATGTCAGCACAGAGCCCGATGTGGGCTCAAACCCACAGACCGTGAGATCATGACCTGGGCCGAAGTTGAAGTTGGTGGCTTAACTGATTGAGCCACCCAGGCACCCTACTGTTCATCCTTTTTTAAATCACCTGTGTCTCTTCTCATTCTTTTAAAGCTATATTGAAAGAATCTACATGTGCTGTCTCCATTTCTCTTCCTACAGTGTAGTCCTTAAATTTACTGTAATCTGGATTCTGCTTTAACCTTTCCTTTCCCTTCTGTCATCATCAGTGCCCACCTGATTGCCTGATTCTTCACCCGTATTACCGGTAGTGTTTGGCAAGACCATTGGTTCTGTAGGGTTAGCACACACCAGAATCATGTAGAGGGTGATTAAAAACATAGTTGACTGGGCTCCATCTCTAGAGTTTCTAATTCAGTAAGTCTGAGCTGGGGCTTGTACATTTGAGCTTACTTTTGATATTATTGATTTTACTAACTACTACCTTTTTCCCGAGTTTCAAAACTCAAAATTACCTCTCAAACCTGCCCTTCTTGTTCTTCCTGTATTCTCTGTTTTATTGATGAATACCAGCGTCTTTTTTTGTCAAGAAATCTGGAACTCATCCTGGTTTTTTATTCTTCCTTACCCCCATATATAGTCAATTCATGTGTCCTACTCTAAATGTCCTTCAAGTACATCATTTTTGTCTCCATCCCTGTTGTCTCTGCATTAGTTTGAACACTCATTTCTTTTCACTTATGCCACTGGAATGATCTCTAAAGTGCTTGTCATATATCCAATCGCATATTTTCTCTTATTTATACTTCATACTGTTGCAGAGTGGTTTTTTTTTTTTTTTTTTAATGCAAGTCTGATCATATTATTCCTGAGCTCAGAATTCTTTGGGCTGTTAAACCTTCCAGATAAAATCCAGACTCCGCACCATGCAAGCAAAGAGCTTCAGGATTATGTCTGCCCACCTGTCTAGTGTTTGCTTTTTCTCCCCTCTTCTTTACTGTACTTCAGTATTGAGCTTGACTTAATTCTTCTCTTGGGCTTTTGAGCCTTTGCATGTTTTCTCTTTGCCTGAAACATTTCTCCTTCCCCCTTCGCTGCTTTGGTAGGTCTTGCTTATCTTCCAAGACTTAGCCCAAGGATGCCTCTGCTATTGCCTCACTTCCCTGGTCCCTTTCCTTTTCTATTCCTGGAGATTAGGCGTTCCTTTCTGTACAACCATAGAGGTATATACGTGGTACTCATTTAGTACTGAAACACTATTCAGTTCTGCAGGTTTATTGGGTACTTGCTCCCTCTAGGCTATAATTTCTATGAGGACAAAGATTGTACTTTTCATCTGTTTCCTAATATAGCACCTAACATAATAAGAAATGTTTGTCAAATGAATATTAAGGATCATTTTTACTGATAGAAACTGGTCATAAAATCAAATCTGAAAAACTTAGGACTCAGAAACAAACAGGAGGGTGACAGAAACACCTTAGACTTTATATATAGTTGGATTTGTTCAGGATGCTGGGTGGAATTTATGGTTCTTAGAGAATTTATAGGGGTTGGTGATAGGTTGTAGACACCACATGAGTGATGTTCAAATTAGGTTACCTTTTTTATTTCCTGGAGAGTTAGGGTGAAATCTGGAAATAGGACTGCTGTTAAGTTTTTGGGCTTATTAAGAACTCTGCCAAGTAGGATAAGCACAACTGATTGCAAAATTTTCTGATATATATATCTACACATATATGCATGTGTATATATGTGATATATATATATTATATATGTGTGTATGTGTGAAGGAGGGTGTGTGTGTGTGTGTGTGTGTGTATATATATACACTCCCTATTTCATTGCTTGTTTAGAATTCTATGCAGATTTTAAAAAGTGATGGTTATTATAAAGCTGCCATCTCTGTTATATATAGATTTTATTTTCAATGTTTTAAAGGTTAGCTTATTTATCCACTATTTTTGAAAATATATATCTGCCAGAAATTTCATAGTAGTTGTATGCTCTAAGCTTGCATTGTCCATGTGGTAGCCATCAGCCACATATGATTATTTATATTTGAATTTAAACTAGTTAGAATTAAATTAACAATTCAATTCCTTAATCATGCTAGCCACATTTCAGGTGCTCAATAATTGGACAGTATAGACATAGGATAGAAACAGTGACTTTGAGTGGCATATTAGACCAGATGAACTTAACATATATATCCAGAACATCCCATCCCAAAATGCCAGGATACACATTCAAGTGTACACGGAACATTCTCCGGGATAGATCATTTGTTAGGCCACAGAATAAGTCTCAAGTTTAAGAAGACTGAAAGCATATCAAGCATATTTTTTTCAATCACAGCAGTGTAGAACTAGAAATTGATTACAAGAAGGAAACTGGAAAATCACACAAACACATGGAGGCTAAACAGCATGCTACTACACAACAGTGGGTCAACGAAGAATCAAAGACAAAATGAAATAATACATATGGACAAATGAAGATGGAAGCATAGCAGTTCAAAATCTTTGGGATGCACTAAAAGCAGTTCTGAGAGGAAAGTTTGTAGTGATACAGTTATAGATCAAGAAATAAGAAAAATCTCAAATAAGCAATCTAACCTTACACCTAAGGGCTTTGAAAAAAGAACAAACAAACCCAAAGTTAGTAGAAGAGGGCGATAATAAGGATCAGAACAGAAATAAATGAAATAGAGGCTAAAAAAATAGAAAAGACCCATGAAACCAAGAGTGGTTCTTTGAAAAGATAAATAAAATTGATAAACCTTTAGCCAAACTTGTCAAGAAAAAAAGAGAGGACTCAAATAAGAAATGCAGGAGGAAAAATAACAACTGACACTGTATGAAGGTCATGACATCATGGAATATAAAGGATTATAATAGACTACTATGAAGAATTTTATGCCAACAAGTTGGATAACAGAAGAAACGGGTGACTTCCTAGAAGCATATGATCTTCCAAAACTGAATCAGGAAAAAAATAGAAAAATTGAACAGACTGATTACTAGTTATTAAATTGAATTGGTAGTAAAAAATCTACCAACAAACAAGAGTCCAGGACCAGGTAGATTCACAGTTGAGTTCTACCAAACATTTAACAAGAGTTAATACTGATTCTTCCCAAGCTATTTCAAGAATAGAAGAAGGAAAACTTCCAAATTAATTTTATGAGGACAGCATTACCCTGGTACCAAAACCAGACAAAGATGCTACAAAAAAAGAAAACTACAGGCCAGTAATACCTGATGAACATAGTTGCAAAAATCCTCAACAAAATATTAGCAAACTAAGTTCAACAATATATTAAAAGAATCATTCACAGCGATCACATGGAATTTATTCTAGGGGTACAAGGAGAGTTCATTATCTGCAAGTCAGTCAACATGGTTCATCACATTAACAAGAGGAAGGGTAAAAACCACATGACCATCTCAATAGATATAGAAAAAGCATTTGACAACATTCAACATCCATTCATGATAAAAGTCTTCACAAAGTGGGTTTAGAGGAAACATACTTCACCATGATAAAGATCATATATGACAAACCCGCACCCACAGCTAACATTATCTCAGTTGCAAAAACTAAAAGCTTTTCCTGTAAGATCAGGAATAAGACAAGGATGTCTTCTGTTACCACTTTTATTCAACATATACTGGAAGTCGTAGCTGCAGCAGTCAGACAAGAAAAAAAAATAAAAGGCATCCAGATTGGTAAGGAAGAAATAAAACTTCACTACGTAAGAGTGACATGATACTCATATATAGAAAACCCCAAAAAACTATTAGAACTGATAAATGAATTCAGTAAAGTTGCATGATACAAATTAATATATAGAAATCTGTTGCATTTCTATACACTAATACCAAACTAGCAGAAAAAGATATTAAGAAAATCCCATTTACAGTTGTGCCAAAAAAATACGTAGGAATAAATTTAACATAAGAGGTGAAAGACCTATATTCTGAAAACTATAAGATGTTGAAAAAAGAAATTGAAGATGACTCAAACAAATGGAAAGATATACCATACTCATGGGTAGAATTGATATTGTTAAAATGTCCATAGTACCCAAAACAATCTACAGACTCAATGCACTTCCTTTCAAAATACCAACTATATTTTTCACAGAACTAGAACAATTATAAAATTTCCAGCTCATATAATTACAATTTTTTTCTTAGTTATGTACTACTGATATTTTTAATGATTCTTTGAGATTTTGTAAGTGCTAAGGAATACATTAGTGTGGTGGTGGGGGTATATAATAGTGATTAAAACAGATTTACTTCTTGCCTTCAGGGAAATTATACCATAATGGATGAGGTAAGACAGTGAACACATCAATAAACTATATAATTACCAAAAAAAAAATCCCAAAATTTGTATAGAACTGCAAAAGACCTTAAATAGCCAAAAAAAATCTTGAGAAAGCACAAAGCTAGAGATACCAAGATCCTAGATTTCAAGATATACTACAAAGCTGTAGTAACCAAAACAGTATCACACACACACACACACACACACACACACACACACACACACACACAATGGAACAGGATAGAAAGCCTAGAAAGAAACCAAGCTTATATGGTCAATTAATCTATGACAAAAGAGGCAAGAATATGCAATGGGGAAAAAACAATCTCTTCAACAAATGGTATTGGTAAAACTGGATAGCTACATGTAAAAGAATGAAACAGGACCACTCTTAAACAATACACAAAGATAAACTCAAAATGATTAATGATTTAAATGTGAGAACTGAAACCATAAAAGTCCTAAAGGAAAGCATAGGAAGCATAGGCAGTAATCTCTTGGACTTCATGGCCTTCACAACATATTTATGGGTGTGTTGCCTGAGGCAAGGGAAACAAAAGCAAAAAAAAAAAAAAAAAAAAAAGAGGACTAAATGAGATTACACCAAAAAAGCTTTTGTACAGCAAAGAAAACTATCAAGAAAATGAAAAGGCAGCCTACTGAATGGGAGAAGATATTTGCAAACGATATTTCTAAGAGGTTAATATCCAAAATATATAAAGAACTTAGATAATTCAATGCAGAAATCCCCCAAATAATCTGATTAAAAATGGGCAGAGGACCTGAATAGACATTTTCCCAGAGAAGACATACAGATGGTCAACAGACACATGAAAAGATGTTCAGCATCAGTAATCATTAGGAAAATGCAAATCAGAACCACAATGAAGTATCGCCTCACACCCGTCAGAATGGCTAGTATCAAAAAGACAAGAAATAATAAGAGTTGGCGAGGATGTGGAGAAAGGGGAGCTCTTGTGCACTTTTGGTGGGAATGTAGATTGGTACAACCACTGTGGAAAACATTATGGAGGTTCCTAAAAAAACTAAAAATAGAAATACTATCCAGTAATTCCACTACTAGGTATTTACCCAAAGACAACGAAAACACTAATTTGAAAAGATATGTGCACCCCTATGTTTATTGCAACATTATTTATAATAGCCAAGATATGGAAAACCAGTATATGAATGGTTAAAGAAGAGGTAGTGTATACACAATGGAATATTACTGATCCATAAAAATGAATGATAGATCTTGCCACTTGTAACAATATGGATAGACTTAGAGGTAGTACTATGTTAAGTGAAATAAGTCAAAGACCAATACCCTATCATTTCACTTACATGTGGAATCTAAAAAACAAAACAGACAAGCAGAAACCCAGAAACAGACTCGTAAATACAGGGAACAAAACTGGTGGTTGCCAGAGGGGAATGGATAAAATAGGCTAAAGGGATTAAAAGTATAAAATTACATTTATAAAATAAATGTCGTAAAGATGAAAAGCACAGCATAGAGAATGTAGTCAATAACATTGTAATAATGTACAGTGACAGATGATAACTACACTTAGGCATGGGGAACACTGTATAATGCATACATTTGACAATCACTATTGTATGCCTGAAACTAATATAACATGTATGTCAATTATACTTCAATAAAAACTTTTTTTTTAATTCAGTTCCTCAGTCATGCTAGCCACATTTCAAATGCTCAATAAATGTATACAGATAGAGGATATTTTCATTATTGTCTTAGCAAATAGTTTAGTCAGATGATTAGGATATAATCTCAAATTCCTATTTTTTAAAAATCCACAATGAGAAAAAAATGAAATCCTGCAGCAATGTGGATGGAACTGGAAAGTATTATGCTAAGTGAAACAAGTCAGAGAAAGACAGATATCATATGTTTTCACTCATATGTGGATCTTGAGAAACTTAAGGCCATGGGGGAGGGAAGGGGGAAAAAATAGTTACAAACAGAAAGGGAGGGAGGCAAACCATAAAAGACTCTTAAATACAGAGAACAAACTGGGTTGATGGGGGGTAGGGAAGAGGGGGAAATGGGTGATGGGCATTGAGGTGGGCACTTGTTGGGATGAGCAGTGGGTGTTGTATGGAAGCCAATTTGACAATAAATTATATTTTAAAAAATCCAAATATGACCCTTAAAAATGTGTTTTTATTATAAAATAAAACATATGCTATAAGAAACATATTATAAAATACATGGTTTACTGAATTATTGCAATGCTGATAACACCCAGGTCAGGAAATAGAACTTTGTCCATCATCCTTAAAACTCTTCCATGTGTCCTGTGTCAATCACAATCCTCTCTTCTCTCTTAAGTGATCATTATCTGAATATTCATAATAATCACTTAAGTTTTTAAAAAATTATTTGTGGAGTTAATTAGCTTCCTTAGACACTATAGTTTGGTTTCAACTAAAATAAGAACATTTTAATTGCGATACAATTTCCATGTCATTAAATTAACCCATTTAAAGTATACAATTAGGTGGTTTTAGTGTAGTCACAGTATTGTACAACCATTGCTACAATCTAGGTTTAAGGCATTTCCATCACCCCCTAAAAGAAGACTATACCTGTTGGCAGTCACTGCCTATCCCTATTCTTCCAATCAACCCAGCCTGACAACCATAATCTACTTTCAGTCTATACATTTGCTTATTCTGGTTTTTCATGTAAGTTGAATCTTACTGTATGTGGTCTTTCACTTAGTATAGTGTGTTGAGGTTCATTCATGATGTAACATATATTAATATTTTAATTAATATTAAATTATTATTAATAATTTAATTTTTATTGTTGGATACTATTCCATTGAATGGATATGCCACATTTTGTTTATCCATTCATCAGTTGATAGACATTTGGGTTGTTTCCACTTGTTGGCTATTATGATTAATGCTGCTATGATATTTATGTTCAAGTTTTTGTGTGGGTGTACATTTTCATTTCCCTTGAGTACTTACTTAGTAGTGGGAATTGCAGGGTCAAATGGTACTCTATCTTTTAGACTTTTGAGGAACTGCCAAAATGTTTTCCTAATTGACCGTACCATTTTTCATTTCCACCAGCAATGGAGAGGATTCTAATTTCTCCACATCTTCATCAGTACTTGTTATTTCTATTGTTGATTATAGGCATGAAGTCGTGTCTCATTGAATATCAAATTGATTAAAAATGTATTGTGATTTTCACTTGCATTTCCCCAGTGGTTAATGATGTTGAGCATCTTCTCATATGTTTATTAGATGTTTGTAAATCTTCTTGGGAGAAATGTCTATGCCAGTACCATGCTGTGTTGATTACTGTAACTATATAGTAAGTTTTGAAATCGGGTTATGTGAGTCTTCCAACTTTCTTTTTCTTTTTTAAGATTGTTTGGCTCTTCTAGGTCCCTTGCATATCCATATGAGTTTTAGTAAAAGTTTGTCAATTTTTGGAGAAAAGACATCTTGGATTGTAATGGGAATTATGCCAAATATGTAGACCAATATGGGAGTATTGACATCCTAACAATATTGAGTCTTAACAGTTCATCAACATGGCATGTTTTTCCATTTAAGTTGTCTTTAATTTCTTTTAACAGTATTTTGTAGTTTCCACTGTGCAAGTCGTATACTATTTTTGTTAAATACATTCTAAAGTGTTTTAATCTTCTCAATTAAAATTTTCTCTATTTTAATCTTCCTTCTCAATGGAATTGCTTTCTTAAGTTTATCATTTCAATTTTGGATTGGTTATTGTGGTTGTATAGAAAAAAAAGAATTTTTTGGTATATTATATCCTGCAACCTTGCTGAGCATGGTTATTCTAAAAACTTTTTTTAAAGTAGATTCCTTAGGATTTTCTTCACACAAAACTCTGTCATCTACGAATAGAGATAGTTATACTTCTTTCCAATCTGGATCTTTTTTTGTTTGTTTGTTTTTGTTTTTTTCTTGCTTAATCGTATTGGTTAGAACTTGCAGTGAACTGTTAGGTAGAAATGGTAAGAAATAGGACACAATTCTCTTGTTTCTAATTTTAGGAGGGACACATTCAGTCTTTCATTATTAAGTATGATGTTGGCTGTGAGTTTTTGTAGATGTCTTTTGTCTGGTTGAGGAAGTTCCTTTCTATTCCTGGTTGTTGAATGCTTTTTGTGATAAGAGAGTGTTGGATTTTAGCAAATACTCTTTTTGTATTTATTGATATTATCATGTATTTTTTAAAAAATTCATTAATGTAGTATTAGTTAATTTAGTTAATATATTATTGATTGGGTTTCTTGGTCAGTGGGTATTGAACCAACCTAGCATTCCTAGGGTAAATCTTACTTGGTTGTGGTTTTAATCATTTTTACATATTGCTGGATTTGCTTTGCTAGTATTTTGTTGAGGATTTTGCATCTATATTCATAAAGAATGTTGGTCTATAGTTTTCTTATGTCTTTGTCTAGTTTTGGTATCAAGTAATACTGGCCTTGTGGAAGTGTTCTCTCTTCATGTATGTTTGGTTGGTTTGTTTTGGAAGACTTCTTTAAAGATTGGTATTCTCATTTAAAGGTTTGGTAGAATTACCAGTGAAGCCCTCTGGTTCTGTACTTACATTTGTTGGAAGTATTTTAATTACTAACTCAATCTGTATTTGTTACAGGCCTATTCAGAGTTTGTATGTTTTCTCTGTCAGTTGTAGTTGTTTTTTTAAGAATTTGTTCTTTTTGGGGCACCTGGGTGGCTCAGTCGGTTAGGCGTCCAACTTCTGCTCAGGTCATGATCTCACGGCTCATGAGTTCAAGCCCCGCGTCGGGCTCTGTGCTGAGAGAGGTGCTGACACCTCAGAGCCTGGAACCTGCTTCAGATTCTGTGTCTCTGTCTCTCTCTCTGCCCCTCCCCTGCTCATGCTCTGTCTCTCCTGTCTGTCAAAAATAAACATTAAAAAAAAAAAAAAAAGAATTTGTTCTTTTCATCCAAGTACTCAATTGGTTGATGTACAGTTGTTCATAATATTCCTTTATAATAACTTTTATTTCTGGAAGGCAATAGTAATGTTCTTTTGTTCATTCCTGATTCTGGTAATTTGTGTGTACCTTTATTTTTTCTCAGTCACTCTAGCTAAAGGTTTGTCAATTTTGTTGATCTTTTCAAAGAAACAACTTTTGTTTGCATTGATTTTCTTTTTTTGTTTTTCTATTCTTTATTGCATTTTTTTTTTTTTTTTGCACTTGAATCTTTATTATTCCCTTACTTCTGCTTGCTTTTCTGTGTACTCTTCTTTTTCTCAGTTCTTAAGATGGAAATTTAGGTTATTCATTTGAGATCTTCTTTTTTAACATAAGTATTTACAATGATAAATTTTACTTTAAGCACTGCTTTCTTTAGCTGTATCCCATAGGTTTTGGCATGTTGTGTTTTGTTTTCATTCATGTCAGGGAGTTTTCTAATTCCTTTATGATTTTTTTGACTTATTGGTTATTTAGCAGTGTATTGTTTTATTTCCACGTATTTGTCTAGAATTTCCTTCTGTTACTGATTTCTAATTGCATCCTATTGTGGTCATGGAACAGTCTGCATGATTTTAATCACTTTAAATTATTGAGGCTGGTACATGGCCTTGAATACAGTCTACCTTAGAGAATGTTTCATGTGCACTTGAGGAAAATGTGTATTGTATTCTTGGGTGGAGTATCATATAGATGTCTTTTAGGTCTAGTTGACCTATAGTTTTTTTTCAAATCTTTTATTTCCTTGTGTATTTTCTTCTTGGTTGTTCCATCTAATATTGAAAGGGGATATGACATCTTCCAATTTCATTTTTGAATTGTTTATTCCTTCAGTTCTTTTGTTGTTGTTTTAAAGTTTATTTTTTATGATTCTCATGGTTCTTGTTTGCATAGTGTGTCTTTTTTCTTCCATTTACTTTCAACCTATTTGTATCATTGAACATAAAATGTGTCTCCTGTAGACAGCATATTGTATATGCAGTTTTACCCTTGAATGACACAGGGGTTGTGGTGCTGACTCTCTGCACAGTTGATAATTCACATAAAACTTTTTAAAATAATTTTTTATTATTTATTTTGAGAGAGAGAGAGAGAGAGAGAGAGAGAGAGAGAGAGAGAGAGAAACCCAGGCAGACTCCATGCTGTCAGCACAGAGCCCTATGCGGGACTCGATCCTGTGGACGGTGAGGCCATGACCTGAGCTAAAATCAAGAGTCGGACCTGTAACCAACTGAGCCACCCAGGCATCCAGCACATAAAACTTTTGACTCCAAAGAACTTAACCTATTGTTGACCAAAAAGCTTTACCAGTAACATAACAGACATATTTTGTATATGTTGTATATTATTTGGTATATATTCCAATAAAGTAAGCTAGAGAAAAGAAAATGTTGGTTGTTAAGAAAATCATAAGGAAGATTTTTACAGTACTATAGTGTATTTATTGAAAAAAAATCCACATGTTAAGTGGACTTGTTCAGTTCAAACCATGTTGTTCAAGGGTCAACTGTCATTGGATGTTTAAAAATACAATCTGATAATTTCTGCTTTTTGACTAGGTTGTTTAATCCATTCACAATTAATATTATTGATATGGTTGGATTTACATCTGCTATTTTGCTTTTTGTTTTCTGTAGGTCTCATGCCTTTGTTCTCTTGAATTCTTTCAAATTAAGTGAATTCTTTTGAAATAAGTGAATATCTTCCAGTGTGGTATTTTGAGTCTTTTAATCATTTTTAAATTATACATCTGGAGTTATTCTCTTAGTGTTTGCTCTAGGTTTTACAATATACATTTCAACTTAGAAGAATCTACTTCTCATTTTTACTTATACTCAGTAAAATAAACATTTCTCCTGTATAGCTCCATTTTTCTCTCTCTCCACTTTTTCCTACTATTATTATACATCTTCTATGTATATACTATAGAAACCCAACAATATATTGTTGTAATTTTTACTTTATATAATCCTATGTCTCTTTTAAAGAAGCTGAGAGAAGAAAGGAGAACAAATATGTATTTATAAAGTTAGCTGTATCAGCCTATTTTTCATTCTCTTATATTTCTGTGGATTTGAGTTCCCATCTGGTGTTATATCCTTACTCTAATACAACTTTCTTCTCACTTGCTTCCTTTATGCTGTTATTGCAAATATATAAAATTTCTGTATGTTATTAGCCTAACAGTACATTTGTATGCATATTGTTTTATTGAATTACTCTCTAAACCAGTAAGAAAAAAAAGGGGGAATTAACTGAGTTTTCTATTTGATGTATCTCCTGACACTGATAGAAAGCTGACATCATTTAAGTGTGAATTTCTTCTGCTAATAGAGCCATCAAAATAACAGCTGTCACTTAACTTTGTGTAAAGAAGATAAATTGTAATTAGAATTGAGAGGGAGAAGTTTAAAGAGCATTCGTTTGATCTAAATGAAAAGTCATTCTTTATAGAGTAATGTGTAAAACATCTCCATCTGCTTTTCTTAATATGGTGTTCGAACTAGTCATAAGCAGGGGCAGCAGTATTGAATATTTCTTCCACCTCCATTCAAGGCTGAAGGAGTTGTCTCGAGCTATTCCTGCCTGAGTGCGCTTTTTTTTTTTCCCCCTGAAACTGGCTTAGGTATTGTTTTTGAGAATGAGGTATGAGTTATAGCCCATCCAGAAATGCCTTTATGCTTAAAGTCTTTCAGATTTAACCACATGTTAATTGGCAGCTGGGTTCTCTGCACATGCATCTCATACTGCTCCACAAGATAATGGCAGAACCTAAAAGTGAAAACCCAGGCTTATTATACTGCTACCATTAAAAAAAAAAAAAGCACTAAAAAAATCTAAGATAAATAATACATTGAGTGGGACACTGTGAACAACAGGCATACATTGGGACCATCTCAGGCAAACTGACACACACGGACACTTTACCAGACATGTATTTTTTCAGAAACCTCCTAACTCCAAACTCTGGATTACCATTTTCCCATCAAAAGTCTGTGTCCTCGATATGATTCACTTGTTTGTGACTGTTTAGTAATTTGCACGGCATTATGTACATGGAAAAGAATGCGAAGCATTCTTCCTAGTCAGTTTTATTCATTTGGCATTTCTTTTTTTTTTTTCTGGTACATTTTCTGTTTGTCTTAAAACTTTTATTAAATTTTGCATGCTTTCATTTTTAAACTAAAGAGGTGTAATAAATTTAGTGAATTATATTCTCCCTTAAGTTAGTTATTGTGATATCTTAATAAAAATATACAGTAATTAAAAATTAAATTTGAGAATGAAAGGAAGGCAGTTTCTACATGTTTGATAAAAATGGATTATTTGAATATGCTTATAATAATACTTTATATTCTATTACAGGATTAATTAAAAGGATTTACTGTATATCTTATGACTCTTTACTGGAGCCTTAGGAGATAGGTAAGAGACAAGCATTTTTTGAAAAGATATTTATGAAACATTAAATAATTTGATCTCATAGGTTCCTGACAAAGTGATTTATCTCTTTTTCTCCTCAGTAAAATGTTAGTAGAAATATTATGTTTACATGAATCATAGTATAACATTTCTCTTATACCCAATAAGTCATATTTTCCAGGGAGCCTGTACGTTTATTTTCTGTAGTATTTATAGTGAAGACATTTAATAAGACACATAAGCTTGGCACCTTAAAGCACTAGAAAATACTTAAAGCGCTGAAAATATAAAAAATATATATATTATAAAATAAAATAAATATATAATAAAATATATATGATACATATAAACATAAATATAAATATAAAATATATAAATATATAATATAAATATATGTAACTATAAAATATTTACTATATAAATAATATAATATATAAATATAAATATATAGAAGTATAATATAGATAAATAAAATATATATTATATAATAAAATAAGATATGTAATATATAAAAATATAATAATTATTATTAGATTAGATCTTAGAACTGGAAAAAAAAGGTATTAGTGAAAAAACAGGTGAAATCCAAATAAAACCTATAGCTTAATTAATAGCAATATATCCACACTAATTCCTTAGTCTTGACAAAACCGTGGTTATGTAAGATGTCAGCTTTAGGGGAAATTGAGTGAGGGAGATACAGGAAATCTGTTGTATCTTTGTAACTTTCCTGTAAATCTAAAATTATTCCAAAATAAAAATTCATTTAAAGCAGAAAAAAATCAAGGTTTATTTATTTGAAAATTATAGTTTAGAAGTAACTTTTCTCTGCAATAGTTTGAGGAATCAAAATTATTAGTTATCTTTTAAAAATCCAGATTCTGTGAATAGAGATATAAGGAAATATGTGACCATCGGTTTCACTTTTCAGTTTATAGGAGGTGTGGGATTTCAGTTTTTGGATATTGGCATGGTGTTTGTGACTTCCTTATACCTGATTACACACTTGCTCTTTGATTCTTTTAAGGTGCTTCTGTGGTCTTTGGTAGTTTAGTATAGCACTTTGTATTAACAGAGGTAAGACCTGCAAATGGTTCCCAGTGCACTGTCTTTTCTTTTTCTTCTCTTTTCTTTAATGTACTATTGGAGGCAAAAAGACCAGTGATGGGACTCAGTTTGGAGTTGAGACCCTTCAGTTACATCTATGTAAGCTTCTAGGTCAAGTACTAGACACAGTTGACCTATTGTTAAGGAATATGAATAAAGATGAACAGAACTCTTAAATAGCCATTTCTGTAATTGAGCTAAAATAATTTATTGCTGTCAGATAATAGAAATTCTCAGTTTCAAAAATGAACTCTAGCAGTATAGCTCTTTTAGATTTCTATAAATATTAAAAGACTACAAGAATGGAACTCTGTAGTTTGCTGAAACTATTACATAACTTTTCATTAATAAAGATAAAATAGCCATGCTGGTCTTATAAATGGTTTCCTGCTTCTGTTGCCAACTTTAATGATTTTAGTTAAACTTAAATTTAATAAAGGGAAATAGAAATATATTATACTTGAAGGATGTAGACATTTAAAACAACAAACCCAGGCCTGAGTGATCATTGCAGAATAATTATTAGGCTTGAAGATTTCTGTTTTGCTTGATGGTATTTATTTAGAATTGGTGTTATCAATCTTGTATTATTAGAATGACATCTTTACTTGTTTTTTGTGTAACATCCTTTTGCTAAATCTTGGCTAGGAAGTTCAGAAAAATGGAAGAGAGCTTTTTTGGGACAAGTTTAAATTCCATTGGTCATATGATAGTTCATACATAAAAAACAAACAAAAAAACCCTTTTATTATTCTTTTGTGCTAAAGAAGAGCATTAAAAGTAGTTTTTAGAGACCTACTGTACCATTCAGCTGCCTGACTGTTATTTTGTGGTCATCTAAAGTATAAATGTGAGTAGCTATTATGTATTGAGCACTTTCTATGTACCAGACACTTTATTTATGATCTCATTTAATCTTCCCAAACACAAAAATAGTTTGAAATTCCTTTTCTAGATGTGGTGGGGAAAGTAACAATATCTCTAGGCTGCACCTGAGAGTTTGGTGCAGAACGAAGGGGCGCTGAAGTGTGGTGTAAAGTACCTCCTGTTTGGTTCATAATGTTATCGGCTTCCAGGAAACTCTTAGTCCATGGATACATGGTAAACTTTAGAGTGCTCAACTCTTCTGGGTTAAAGGATGTCTGATCACACTGGGTGACCTAGAGCAGATTCCCCTGGGGTGACTAGCCCGGAGTACAATCTCTCGGTCCCTGTTCCAGCCTTGATCTGGCTCGTTCTACAGTTCCCTAACATGTCAGTTGTTCTCTGTCACTTGATTAACTGCTGAACACTCACTCATTGTGTGCTTCATTGATCATAAGCCAAGAACTTCTGGCAGCTCTGGGAAACATGATCTCAACCTGCCTCCTGGTCAGTGCTGGGCAACTAGAAGTTGTTAGTTGGGGGTGAAAATTTGGATCCAGAAGCTAGAACAAATGCCAGAGGCCAGAGATGGGGTAATTGAGCAGCTGACATGTTGAAATGCAGCTATCCAGGTTCAGTCAATAGGTCGGGACTCAGAAAAAGAGTAGGCATGTGACTTTGAAAGGTGGTTTTTGAAGATAATGATGACTAGGTGTGGACTTGGTGGATATAAAATACAGTCAACCCTCGAACAATGTGGGCTTTGGGGGTCCTGCCCCACCCCAAAGTCAAAAATCCACATACAGCTTTTGACTCCCTCAAAACTTAACTACTAATAGCCTCTTGTTGACAGGCAGACATGCCAGTAACTAAATAGTCGATTAACACATACACATATTTTGTATGTTATATGTGTGATATATTGTGTTCTTACAATAAAGCAAGCTGGAGAAAAGAAAATGTTATTAAGAGAATTGTAAGGAAAATACATTTACAGTATGATACTGTATGGAAAAAAAATCCACATGTAAGTGGACCCCCACAGTTCAAACCCATGTTATTCAAGGGTTAACTGTAATTCCAGCTGCTTTATGAAGAAGAATAAGAGTTACTTAACAACTTATTCATCGTAGTGCTCATTACACTGTGCAGAAATCTATCTCTCTATAACTTCCCCCCATCAGTTTTAGCTATGTCTTTCTGTAGTTCTAAGTCTCCAGTCTTACACTGGAAAGCATAAAATACACACAAAATTACAAAGTCTCTTTTGTTATCTTCTCTTCTGTATGGTCTCCAAAAGTTGGCATTCTCTAGGGCTTAGTCCTCGGCTGCCTTCTACATTTATTCTCTGTGCAGTCTCATGTGACCCCTTGTTTTAAATGCTTTCTGTTCTCCCAGCTTTATTTTTTTACCTTGATCTCTCCTGTGAGCTCTAGGCTCATTTCTATGCCTGCCTCTTCAACATCTATTTGAAAGTCTAATAAACATTTCCAACCTAACATGTGTGAAGTAGAACTCTTGAATTCTCCTCCCCAAACCTGTTCCTGTCTCCTCCTTCTTTATCTCAGTAAATGGTACACACAGTTGCTCAGGCCAAAAACCAGAAGCCATCTTGAGTTTTCTCTTTCCTTCTTAACCCATGTCCAGCCCATCAGTAAGGTTTATACGTCCTGTCTTCTACATATATCCCAAATACCCCTGTATTGCCACCACCCCCCTACTACTACCCTAATATAATACAACCTGTCATCATCCCAAGTTACCTGGATGATAGCAACAGTCTTCTAACTGGTCTTCCTTATCTCCTCCTTGTACCACTCTGGTCAGTTCTCCATATAAGAGCAAAGGTGGGGTTTTCTTTTTAATGTTTATTTATTTTTGAGAGAGACAGAGACAGAGACAGAGACAGAACGCAAGCAGGGGAGGAACAGAAAGAGAGGGAGACACAGAATCCGAAGCAGGCTCTAGGCTCTGAGCTGTCAGCACAGAGCCTGACACTGGGCTCGAAGCCACAGACTGTGAGGTCCTGACCTGACCCAAAGTCGGATGCTTAACCGACTGAGCCACCCAGGCACCCAATAAGTGGTTTTTAAAAATGTTCAACAGTCCCTGTCTGTTTCTCTGTCCAGAACCCTTGGGTGACTACCCATTACACTCAGGATAAAACCCCAAGTCTCACCATGTTCTACCAGGCCCTGCGTGTTCTGCCAGCTGACTGTATCTCCTACCATTCTCTGCCTAGCTCACTTTGCTCTAGTAAATTGCCTTTTTGCAGTTCCTTAAGTTCTCCAAGTTCATTGGACTCCACTAAATCCTTGTTACTCCCTGCCCTACACCCTCATCTCAACCGGTTCAGCCTCTAGCCTGATACCAGTGGAGGGAGATCTAGAGAAAACAAAATTACAGCGCACATAGTAAGTGAGGTTACACTAGAAGTTTTGCAGCTTTATTATTCCAAGTTTCTGTATTTGGAATTCCTTTCGAGTAGAAGAGGAACTAGAGCTTTAGAGCTATGGAAAGACCTGGCTAGAAGCAATGGGAGAAGTTACAGAGAGATTTCTGCTTAGTGTAATGAATGCTATATTGCATAAGTTGGCAACAAGTACACTTGCTTAAAAGTAACACTGAGCTGCTCCACTGGACAGTGAGTTCTCCAGCACTGGCAGTGTACAAGTTGAGGCTGATCAGATTGAGACTCTACAAGTTGTGGAGGGAAAATGGAGATGAGAATTGATTTGTAGATCTTCCCAACTCTGAGAGTATGTGTTTTTAGAATCTTTTATTTTTTTCAGAACACTTACTCTCAGAGTATTCCTCAGATTCCTCTGCCTGCGTTTATATTGGAAGCTTTTACCAATAAAGGGTAAGCACTTCTAATGAAGTTTCCAATATTTAAGAAAAAGAGGAACTACTATCAAGGTTGATTCCACTCGGATTGGCCAGGTCTCCATCTAAGGAAATTACTTTGAGTAATAATTTAAAATTTATTTTTTATTAGTTTTTGGTCTAAAGTAAACAATAAACACAACAAATTCCCCGATAGATTTTAGTTATTAAACAAAAGTTCACTGAGTCGCAGAAGTAAAGAGCATGATACTTGGAAATACCTTTTTTTTTTAATAGCCTTTGATCAGAGTTTGCTAGAAATGGAAAAGTCACCTCATTCTTTCCCTTACCTCAGAAACTCTGAGAATTAGTGATCGTGTGTGAATGTTTCATTGAGAGGGATATAGCCATTCCCTTACCTTCTCTTAGACAAAAATATGATTTAAGTAATACAGAGCTTTGTTATAAGTGCTTTTAGTTAGACCTGAATAATGCTATTCATGCAAATTCCAGTTTCTTTATAACCCTTGAACCTTGGAACTTGGAATTAATGACATAAGAAAGAGTAATTTTGAGAGTCTCTGGATACTAAAGTGCTTCATGTTTGATTGCTTCTGGTAGCTAGGACCTAAATAATAGGATGGCACATCTAAAAGTTGCCTCCAGCGTGACAGTGCTTCTGGCAGCACCAGGGCCTGTCCCACCCAGCATGTGCTCGGCAGACCAGTATGAAATCGGCGCTATGATGAATACCCTGTTGTGACCAGGAAAGCCTGAACTCCTTCACATGCTTTCACCTTGAATCGCATTTTGTTTCTCTGTCTTCTCTGGGTTTCTGACTTTGCTGCCTCCTTTCCCATTTTACCTATCTCTGTCCTTTAGATGTGACTTCTTCCTCGTTACTGTATTGACCTTACCCAGACAAAACTTCTGCTCTGACTCAAAACCTACAATTTGGATTATGTCCTGTATTGAGATTCCTGCCTTGCCCTGAGCCAGGAATTCTCCTAGGAGGAGAGATAAACAGTAGTGCCGACTTGGTTGTATAGGTAGTGTGACCATTGCCTATGCATCATGGTTCTTGACCTCCTGCATCTAGGCAATCAAGATTAAGTATTGCACCTGGCCTTAGCAGAAGACGCATATATCCACATTCCTTCTAAAACCAATAATGATGTAATAAAGAAAGGGAAGGAGCATTTCTTAAATGTAATACACTTTTCTCTGTCAATCTCATCTACTTAGAACAGATCCAGGGATCAGGGATGAGAGGAAAGAGGCTTTTTATATGCTACATTTGGTTGATATTTGAAAATTCAGACCCTAAAATGGTATATCAGGTGCACTTAGAGCCTCTTTATTTGCTAGTTTTCCTCTTAATTGCAAACATATAAATAACACAATGTTTTAAGTGCTTTATCTGTTTTAACTAACTTAATCATCATGGCAATCCTGTGAGGTATATACTGTTATAGTCCCCATTTAACAGATGAGGAAACTGTCTTGGACAGGTTACATCATCACCCATAGTTAACACGGCTGGTTTTGTCAGAGCTGGGATTCAAGTTCAAGTGCATAACCACTTTTTACATTGATCTGTGAATTCTCTGACTCCTAACTCCAACAAGCCTGGTTAACTGGTTTCTCAGACCACAGCAGGTTAGAAGTTTCAAATTTGAAAGAACACATAATAACCTAGAATTCCCACTTAAAAAAAATTTTTTTTAACATTTATTTATTTTTGAGAGAGTGCATGAACACGAGTCAGAGAGGGTTGGAGAGAGAGAGAGGAAGACAGGATCCAAAAGCAGGCTCTGTGCTGTGAGCACAGAGCCCAGTGTGGGGTTTGAACCCACGAACCTCGAGATCATGACCTGAGCTGAAATCAAGAGTCAGCCACTTAAGCAGCTGAGCCACCCAGGTGCCACCCCTAGAATTCCCACTTTAATGTGTTCCTTCTGGTAAGATAATTACTCAAGAACACAAAGATATGTGCAGGAGAGTTCTATATAATGTTATAGAAAAATAGTTAAAGCAAAATAATTGAAAATAATATGGAAGTTCAATAATAGAAGAAATGGATAAACTAGGGTCCTGCTTTTCAAACTTTAATATATATATGAATCACCTGGATATCTTATTAAAATGAGGTTTTGATTAAATCTGTGGTGGGGCCCAAGATTCTACACTTCTAACAAGTTCCCAGGTAATGTTGATGCCGATGCATGGATCCCACTCTGAGTAGCAAGGAATTTCAGTACTCTCATGTTATGTGCTTGTTAAGAACAGATCTGGGACCATGGAGAAGTGAATGGACACCTTAGATGCCTCACTCATCTCTCCCTAGTCCCATCCCTGGGTAAGAATCTTTATTTTAAAAGACCATTCAGTGACTCTTAGTTATGCTTATAACATAATTCAAAGAAAACTCGAAAATGATATTTGCATTATTATTTTCACTTGAATTAAAAAAAGATACCAACTTGGCTTATGACAGTCTAGCCTTAGAGGAAACATTTGCTTCCTGCTACCCACATACATGTCTTCAACCTCCCCAAAAACATCTGCTCATTTTTTTTCCCCAGTAGATATATAGGCTATTTAATGGTTTAGTGAGGGCTTCAGTTCGGGCATCTACCAACACAAGTAGTAAAGGGCTAATATTTTTAAGAACAAAGGTAATGAAATAAATACTTTTTTTGTGCATAATTATGGTTTGGATGTAGATAATCCTACTTTTTAATATTTATCAATATTATTACCTATTCAGCATAAGCTTCTTAAGAAGCAAAATCTATGTTTTTTTTGTATTAAATTCCTGGTGTGTGTGTGTGTGTGTGTGTGTGTGTGTATGTATATATGTACATACATACATACATATATACACACACACACTGTGTGTGTGTGTGTGTGTGTGTAAATAAAGCACCTTTTACATCACCTTCTCCTTTTTTAGTAAGGTATGCTAAGCAAGTTTTTAAAGGGAAGTCAGTTTTTTTTTTTTCCAACGTTTTTTTTTTTGTTTTTTTGTTTTTTTGTTTTTATTTTTTTTAATTTTTGAGACAGAGAGAGACAGAGCATGAACGGGGGAGGGGCAGAGAGAGAGGGAGACACAGAATCGGAAACAGGCTCCAGGCTCCGAGCCATCAGCCCAGAGCCTGACGCGGGGCTCGAACTCACGGACCGTGAGATCGTGACCTGGCTGAAGTCGGACGCTTAACCGACTGCGCCACCCAGGTGCCCCTAGGGAAGTCAGTTTTTAAAGGGAGTTTTTTAAAGGGAGGCCAGTTTTCCTTTCAACCTTTACAGTTCAGTAACCTGAATCTAGAAGTGAAATATCTTTCACTGTGGAGCAGGGAAGGAAGTAGTAAGGAGGCAGGATAGGGAAGTCTGATTCACTTAAAATCTCATTCTCCTGGAGAGGAGTGTGTTGGGCACAGAAAGCATTCCTGAAACCTGCATAGGGGTATTCTTGAGGATCTGGCTGAGCACCAAACTGTGCATGCAATTTGAAACCCCTAGAAGCTGGCAAGGGCAGCCTGTAAGAAATGAAAACTTACCAGCTCTTCATAAGAATGAACCCTAGAATAAAGGTTTCTCTACACAAGTCCTGAAAGAGCTTACAACCAACCCTCAAAAGAATCAGGTAACTTAACTGTCTGGCAGAAGTTTAACACTCTATAAATTAATACAACAAAATCTAGCACTCAGCAACATAAAATTAGCAGTAAATTGCATCTAGTCAATTAATAAAAAAGCAAGAGAAAATTTTCATAACCAGGAGACAATAGAAATAGACTCTGAAATAACAGAGATGGTGCAATTAGCAGACAAGTACATTAAAGCAGCTTTTATAAATATGGTCCATGGTCATAAGCATAATGAGGGGTGAAATACAAAATATAAAAAAGAAAAAATCAGAACATCCAGAGATTTAAAAATACAGTAACTAGGTGTGATTAAGTGCAGATTAGAGTTTTTGGGAGACAAGGTCAGTGAACTTGAAAACATACTGAGAATTCAACCATAGGATAGAGAGAACAAAGATTGAAAAAGATGAACAGCAACTTGGGGCCCTATAGAAGTACCATGAGTCTAACCTAAGTATAATGGATTCTCAGATTTGGGGGGAGGGCGAGAGAGGAAAAAATTTAAATAAATAATGGTTGAAAATTTCCCCAGTTTGAAGTAAACTATAAACCCACAGATCCAAAAAATTAAAAAGACCCCAGACAAGGTAACACACACACACACACCAAGGCACATCATAAGAAAATTGCTGAATATCAATGATAAAGAGAAAAATCTTAAAACTGGTCAGAGGGGAGAAAATATATTGCATACAAAGGAATAAAGTCAAGAATTTTAGGCAGGGCTTTTCAGAAACTGTTCAAACCAGAAGGCAGTTTAATAGCATGTTTTTCAGTGCTAAAAAATTGTCAACATAGTATTATATAGCTAACAAACATTTTTAGGAAATTAAGAAGGAAACAAAATAAGGGAGAAATAGCTTTTTTTTGGTCTCAAAACTTGAGACAACTTATGACCAGCAGACTTACAAGAAATATTAAAGAAATTTCTTTAAGCAAAAGGAAAATGATACCAGATGGAAATTTGGAGTATACAAAGGAATAAAGAATCCCTGAACCTGAAATGGTTCATATGTGGATAAACATAATTTTTTTTTTTGCATTTTAGTTTTTTAAAAAGGTAACTGTTTGAAGCAAAAAATAAAACAGTGTCTATCTAATGGGATTTTAACCTGTAAAAATAAAATGTATGACAATAGCTCAAAGAATTGGATGGGAGAAAGGAAGCATGTTGTGGCAAGAGTTTTATATATGAACGTGTAATATTTTTTGAAGGTAGATTATAAGTTAAAGAGAGCATCCACTTAAAAGGATTAGAAAAAACAGTTTTAATTAATAAGAAACCAATGGTGGATATGAAATGAACTCCTAAAAAATAATCCAAAAGAAGATAGGGAAAAAGGGGAAAAGGAACAAAGAACAGAAGGGACAGATAGAAAACCTACAACAACATGATAGAACTACATATAACTGTATCAATAATCACATTAAATGATGTAGTCTAAATAAAAGGCAAAAGTTGTCAGATTGAATAAAAAAGAGTAAACGCTGTGTTGTTCTCAAGAAAGTCTTAAAATAGGTTAGAAAAAGGGTGGAAAAATATATACAATGTAGGTTCTAATATAAGAACACTGGAGTGGCTATGTTAATATCAAAGTGGACTTCAGAACAAGTGATGTTAATAAGATGAAAAAGGGACACTTCATAATGATAAATGGACTGATTCATCAAGAAGAAATAATAACTTTAAATTGAAATGCAACTAATATTACGTTGTCAAAATACATGAAGCAGAAACTGATAAGCTGAAAGAATACATTGAGAAATCTTCTATTATAGTTGGACATTTCAGCATTCGTGTAAAATTGATGGGATAAGTACAAAGAATATCAGGAAGGCTATAGATGTGTATAACAACACTGTAAATTATCGTAATTTCATTGACATTTATAAAACATTCCATTCAAGAATAGCAGAATATACATTCTTTTTAAGTGCACATGGAACATTCATCAACATAACCCAGCATATACTAATACATAAAACAAGTCTCATTAAGTTTAAAATGACGGAAATTATGCAGAGTATGTCCTTTGGTCCCAACAATTAGGTTAGAAATCAATATCAAAGAGATATCTGAAAAATCCTCATTATTTGTAATTATATCGTATGCTTCTAACGCATTGGTTAAAAAAAAAAAGGGAAATTAAAAGTTGTTTTGAAGTGAATCAGAATTAAAACACGTGAGAATATGTGGGGTATAGCTGAAGCAGTGTTTAGACAAATGTTTAGCTTTAAATGCATGTATTAGAAAGAAGAAAGGTGTAAAATAAATGATCTAAATGTCCACTTTAAGAAGCTAGGAAAAGAAGAACAAATTAAAACTAAAGTAAGTAGAAGGAAGAAAATGATCAAAAAGAACAGAAATCGATGAAATAGAAAGCAGTTAATCAACAGATAATCAAGGAAACCAAAAGTAAGCTCCTTGAAAAGATGAATAAACCTCTAGCTAGTCTAATCAAGAAAAATAAAGAAGGAAGAAAACACGCTAGTAAGTATAATATCAGGATTGAAAGGGGGAGGCATCATTACATATTCTATAGAAATTACAAACATATAGGGGTGCCTGGGTGGCTCAGGCAGTTGAGCGTCTAACTCTTGATTTTGACTCAGGTCATGATCCAACGTTTGTGGGATCGAGCCCCACGTCGGGGTCCACTAAGCATGGAGCCCACTTAAGATTCTCTCTCTTCCTCTGCCCTTCTTCCTCACTCATGCACTCTTTCAAAAAAAAAAAAAACAAACATATAGAAGAAATATTCCAAACCTCTAGAAATAAGTTTGACAACTTTGATGAAACAGATAAATTACTTGGAAGACAAACATTACTGAAATTGACTCAGGAAGAAATATAAAATTAGAATAGTACTGTATCTTTTAAAGAAGTGATATTTTAGTTAAAATCCTTTCCATGCAAACAAAGCAAACCAAAACCCCAAACCAAAATAACTCTACGCCCATACATGTTTTAACTGATGAATTCTATCGAACATTTAAAAGAGGAATAATTCAGAAAATAGAGGAAGAAAGAACACTTCCTAACTCATTTTAGGACACCAACATTACATTAATACCAAATCAAGATAAAGACACTACAAGAAAACTATGAACAGATATCTTTCATGAATGTAGATGAAAAATTTTTAAAAATTAGCAAATCAAATCCAGCAGTGTATAAAAACAGGTTTATTGTTGGGGTTCAAGTTTGGTTTAATATTGGAAAATCCACTAGTATAAGTCATCACTTTATTTTTTTAATATATGAAATTTATTGTCAAATTGGTTTCCATACAACACCCAGTGCTCATCCCAAAAGATGCCCTCTTCAATACCCATCACCTACCCTACCCTCCCTCCCACCCCCCATCAACCCTCAGTTCTCAGTTTTTAAGAGTCTCCTATGCTTTGGCTCTCTTCCACTCTAAGTCATCACTTTAACAGGAAAAATGGGAAAAAAGCTATGTGATCCTCTCAATCCTTGCAGAGAAAGCATTGGACTAAATTCAACAGCCATTCGGACTAAATTCAACAGCCATTCAGAGAACGAACCTCTTGGGAAACTAGAAGCAGAAGGGAGCTTTCTCAACTTGACAAAAGACATCTACATATAACTTCTAACTAAAATCTTATTAAAGTCACAAGTTCCAATGCTTTCCCCCTAAGATAGGAAGCAAGCCAAGGATCCCCACTCCCCTCTTTATGCCTGTCAAACACTATAATGGAAGCCCCAGTCAGTGTAATAAACGATAAAAAGAAAGAAATGGCATACAGATTGGCAAAGTAGAAATGAAACCTCTTTATTTGACAAAACATGATCATGTGTAGAGAAAATGCTGAGAAACCTCCTGAATGCCACTAGAGTTTGTAATTGAATTTAACAAGATTGCAGGACACAAGGTAGATTTACAAAATCAGTTTTATGTGTATATACTAGCAGTGAAAAATTAGAAATTGGATTTTGAATTTATATGGAAATTTAAAGGACCTAGAAAAGTAAAAAAAATTAAAAAAAAAAAAAAGAATTGACAAAGAAGAACTGTATTGGAAAGTTTTCACTACCTAATTTCAAGACTTCCTCTACATTTTAAAGCTTTCTCTTTAAAACTACAGTGATCAAGGCAGTGTTGGCCTAAAGTAGACATATATTCATGGAATAGAATAGAGAATCCAGAAATAGACCCACACACATATGTCGATTGATTTTTGATATTGATGCTAAGGTATTTAAATGGAGACAGAATAGTCTTTCAATATAACATGTTAGAACACCTGGATATCCAAATGTGAAAAAATTAACCTTAACCCATACCTCTTCATGTACAAAAATATCTTGAAAAGAATCATGGATCTAAATTCAAAAGACTAAAACTAGAAAAAAAAAAATCACAGGAGAAAATATTTGTGAACTTGGGATATGCAAAGAGATCTTAGGACACAAAAAGCATGACCCATAGAAGAATGATTGACAGATGGGACTCTATCAAAATTTAAAACTTCTATTCTTCTAAAGACATCATTAAGAAAATGAAAAGGTAATCTTTAAACAGAACATATTCACAATACGTATACCTGACAAATGACTTGTGCTCAGAATATATAAAGGACTTTTACAACTCATTAATAATAAGACAACCCAGTTAAAAAATATATGCACAAGAAAATAATGAATGGCCAGTGCAGCACAGGAAAAGAGGTTCAACATCATTAGACCTCAGAAAACAGCAAATCAATACAATGAGATACCACTGTATATTCATCAGAATAGTTAAAATTTAAAAAGAGCAAGTGTTAGCTGGGGTGTCGACCAATTCCACTTTCATATATTTTGCCATAGGGAAAGTTAAATGATAAAACCATTTTTTTAAATGATAAGACCATTTTAGAAAATAGTTTGGCAGTGTTATAAAGGTAAGCATATTATTACCATAAAATGCAACAATTTTACTTGTAAATATTTACCCCAAAGAAATAAAAATGAGTTTACACACACACTTGTACATGAATTTTCATAGCAGCTTTATTAATGATAGCCTCAAGCTAGGACCAAATGTCCTTCAACTAGTGACGAGATAAACACATTGTGCTGTATCCATGCAACGGAATACTACTTGGCAATAAAAAGGGATAAAGTACTGATAGACATAACATGAATGAATCTCAGAAACATTTTGCTGAGTAATATAAGCCAGACACAAAAGAACACAAATTCCATGATTCAATTTACTGCCTTGGATTACTACATTAGAAATGTTAGAAAAGGCATATTTAATCTTTGGTGACAATAAGCAGACAAGTTATTGCCTGTAGCTGAGTTCAGTGTAATTGACCTGGATTGAGTATGAGAGAACTTTTTGGCATGATGAGTGTGTTCTGGATCCTAAGTGGTGGTGATTATATGGATATATATGTTTATAAAATACATTGAAATGTACACTAAGATATATTTTGTATATAAAATTTTGTATTTGTATTTGTATATAAACTATACTTCAGTAATGTTGTTTTAAAAAAACATTCCACAAATTTTGAAAGTTATTTAGTGAAAGATTAACTTCTGTCTAACAGTAGAAGACTTCTGTGTAAGACTGAAACTGAGTCAGCCTGACAAATCCATTTAGGTAAATCAGTATACACAATATAAGCAGTAATACATGAATTGAATATCCTTAAACCAGAAAGGAAAGTAAATGAATTCTCAGTACACTTTCTAGCGTATGATTTGATGTATTGGGATGGGACCCTAGCATCCTTAGGATTCACTGATATACTTTTCTAAATTCTTAAATTGTATGTGTACAGCATGGTTTTAAGTGTATTGGTTGTTTCCCTTCGTGATCACATAGCTGACTAGGAGCTGCAGCCCTGCCCAGCATCATGAGAGTTCAGTATTATAGTTGTTCAATGTTATGACATACTATTAACCTGGGAAAAGTCAAAATTCAAAATTTGAAGTACGGTTTCTACTAGAATTATTTATTATGTTGTCAACTCTTCTATAATTATTTTTTGGTTTAGTCAGTCAAAGGTTTAAAGATGTAGATCAGTAATTTATTTTGTTAATTTTTCGTTATATCAGTTTTTATTTTTGAATGTGTGTCGATGTATTATTTGCTGTCAGCATCTCAATTAAGAGTTATACCTTGTGTCAGAATAATGAGTCTCTTCCTAATTTTTGCCATGTGCTTTGTGTTTTAGCCGACATGAATATTGCTACCTTAGTTTATATTTTCCTATATGTCTTTATACTTATTTATATTTTTTCTTTATTTTCATGTGTTTTAGATATTTACTAAAAGTAGAGCATAGATTTCATTTTTTAACCTGGTGAGAACCTTTGTCTTTTAAGGATATTTTAACTCATTTATATTTATTGCTAAAATTAATCTAATTGGCTTTACTTCATTGATCTTGTTTAAAGCTTTCTGTTTTAAATTATTTTTTGTTTCCATTGTGTTTTGGACTTTTTGCTCTGTGGTTTAACATTTATCTTTGTTTAATTTGGTTTTGATTTTTTGAATTTGTGGGAATATTCACAGTTATTTACTAGTCAGCTTGTTTTCTAAGATGTCCCTGTCATTCCTATATCAAGTTACAAAGGGCATGGCACTTAGATTCTCATTAATATTTATTCAGTGACAGAAGCTGTCCTCTTTCTGCTTTGAGTCTCTGATAGGCTATTACCGTACCTTGAATGCTCCTAGTCATGTGGTGACCTCAAGTGGGTGTCAGCTCCATTCCCTTTCTATTAATAAGGGTGCTTGTATGTGGGGCTTTCCCATTTTTTTCCCAATATACTTGAGGACTATTTAGGGGAGTAGGATCTTAGATAATACTTAGATAACACTTACACTTGTCTTAGAAACAGTGTGGAAGGAAGAAGCCTGTAGCGGTTGGTAGGGGTAATATCTTTAAGAAAACAGTGATGTTGAAGCTATTTTTAGAGATGGAAGTCTTGTCTTTCTCATATTTTGTTTTTTAGCAGATAATTATGTGGCTGGACTACCAAGATGTAGGGAGTGAGGTGAAGCTGAGAACGGCCTCTCCAGGATTGTGGGTCATGGTGAAGTTCTTGGCAAGAGTCTCATCTTAGTGTGGTATGTGGAAAGCACATGGGCTGAGGAGGCAGGAAAGCCTTTTTCCAGCTTTGGTTCTCTGTTTTTTTGTGTGACCCTGGCAAACCACTCAACTTTCCTGGGCCTCAGGCTAGGTCTGTTAAATGAGGAAGATGACTCGCTGGGATCCTTTCTAACTTTAAAACTCCATGACTGACCAGGGCACCAAGGATAGCAAAGAAGTTTCTGTTTGACAGCATTTTTATTTTTAATTTCATTAAGCAAAGAAGTCATCTTAATTTCATCTTGCAAAGTCAAGAGGAATAAATCACTTATCTTACTACTTTGAGTAGGAGAGTTAGAAGAAGGGATCCTATGTGACTTGTGTATTTATGCTCTGACCTAATATTAGGTAAGTGACACATGTTGTGGTGGGGAGTCCCAATTATAACACCTGGAAGTAGTTTGGTAATAGAATGACTCAGAGGAATGTTAAATCACTATTTTTCCCTGAGAAAGATATTTATCTAGACTCCCAGAAAGTTATTACCTTTTACATTGCAATGTGTGCTTCGGATTGAGAATGCTGGGAGGTAGGCCCACTGTGTGATAATACTCAGACATCAGGCTAAAGATCACACTGAAGGTCTGTCATTGCTGGGCTCCTGAGTGGTAAAAAGGCTGCTACTGCTGAATTTATGTTTCATGAGATCAGCAATAGGATGCTGCCCGAGCTGGCTTTTTGTCATAAGCTAAACTGGGCATGGTCATAAGCAGGGTGGGCAGATAGAATTTTGAAATAATGAACATGTCACAGCTGTGAAAGAGTGAGGAAACAGTGCTGACTGAATACAATCTATACCGCAGTCAAAGGGTGACTCTTTTTGAAGAAAGGCTTTGTTCTGGCTCAATTCTGGAGGATGAGCCACTGACAAAGGCTTCATCCAGAGCAGCATGGAAAAGATCATGCAGCAGACATTGGTTGCTTCTCTTCTCTGTGGTCATCACTGTGAGGGGTTTTATTTCCCTCTCTACCAAGAGCATCTAGGGAAAAAAAGAGAATTGTTTCATTTCAGAAATTTTGTTTTTTGTTCTAGTAAATAAAGACATGTCATGAATAAATTCAAGTAAAATTCAAAATAAACTAGAAGCTTGGATAAAAAATGCAGGTGATAGGCTTTTATAAAGTGCCATTGAATGGTAGACCCACCTAGGGATGCAGAGATCAACATTCAGTAGCCTCTGTCCTTAAGAACTAAACTTGAGTAGGTAGACAGATAAATGGCTAATACTTTTTTTTTTCTTGGTAGAGGAAGACCTTTATTACTGATAGTAACAACCTGAATTCTAGACTCTTCTGTGGGACACTGGATTCCTCTTCAGCTTGTACATAGAGGGGTACTGTATGTCTTTATCGTGTAAAAGGTTATATACCTTCTGTTTGGTGATTTGAATAAAGAGTTGCAAAACACAGCTCTGCACGAGGAAGTTGATGTCATGGCCAAGGGCTTGTGAGGTTAAATTGCTAAGGGTATGTTTCATTTAAGTTTTTATAGAGCATTTGCTCTCCGAAAGGCTCTCTGCTAGATGTTGAGACTACAAGGTAAGATAGAATCCCTGTTCTCAAGACATTTATAGTCCAGAGGGAGATGAATAAATGGATAACTAGAGCACAGGGTACGCTGAAGCATTTGGAGGGAATAAATCATCAGAATGCACAGGAGAGAATGATGTAGGGAACTTTGAATGTGTTCTAATAGAACTAAACAGTCTCAAAGAACCTATTTCTTCAATGGTTGCAGTGATCTGTGCTTAAATTTGTTTTTTTCCAAGAGCTATACATTTCTGATGGTAAGGATAATAATAACAGCCAAAAATTGTACAGTGTTTTACTCTGTGTCAGGCACCATGCTAGTATTTTATGTATAACAAGTTAAGTGATCCTTACAGTCGTCCTTTAAGGTAAGTATTTACATTAGTCTAGAAACTGAGGCATAGAGCATTCGAGTAACTTGACCAATGACAATTAGTATATAGTAGATCTAGGACTTTTTACCAAAGTTCGAAGTTCTACTGTGCAAAGTTAAGGTGTTAAAAATTAAGAGCATCAACTACTGGAGGAACCATCATATGTTTTTGTAGGTATAGCAGCTTAATATTAATGAGTCATAGCTGAGCATCCAGGAGAAGAATAAACATTGTTGATACATGTGCTTTTCATTTTCTACAAATAAAGCTGTATATTATTATAATTATTATTGGAATTACCCTGTACCAGCTACAAATTATAAGTAGAATATTTTTTTTTTAATTTTTTTTTCAACGTTTTTTATTTATTTTTGGGACAGAGAGAGACAGAGCATGAACGGGGGAGGGGCAGAGAGAGAGGGAGACACAGAATCGGAAACAGGCTCCAGGCTCCGAGCCATCAGCCCAGAGCCCGACGCGGGGCTCGAACTCACAGACCGCGAGATCGTGACCTGGCTGAAGTCGGATGCTTAACCGACTGCGCCACCCAGGCGCCCCTATAAGTAGAATATTTTATTTGAAATTAGAGGAAGATACCTTTTGATCAAATACTCTATCCCATTAATTTACAGGAAAGGGCTTTCTTGAGTTTTGAATATATCTAAAGAGATTGCACAGCCTCCCACAATCATGGAATCCCACAGCTCTTTGAGGTGGGGATTTCCTATTCAGCCCAGTGTCTCCTGGACAAGGAAGAGGTTACTTTCTCTAACGCTCATCCGTTGAGATGTGGGTCTCTTTTTACAACCCTGGAGGCCTTTAATTTATAAACTGGATTTGTAAATTGAAGGAGCCCAGGCTGGTTGGGTCTGTGGCACATGTGGCTTACCTCCATGCCTGAACCACAGGAGGCCTGCTATTTGCTGCACTGAGGGAGTTAATAAGAGCTCTTGTGACCTGGTTTGCCCACAGTTTATAGGCTCAAATCTAGATGATCTGAAGGAAAAAAGAATGGGATGAAAAAGTCTAAGTTATGGTCATAAACTAGAGGGAAAGGTAGAATTTTGAAGCCAGCATCAGTATAGCACAGACAAGAATTAGAAGTTAGGAAGAGCCTTGGAGGAGAGATTTTTAATTAGAGCAACACTCAGGACATTTGAGATTGTTATGGTGATTTTAAATAGGCAGCCCTTTGGCTTTAAATAGAATCAAGGACTTGACTCTTTGTCTGTGGTTTATTAAATGTAAACACATAGCAAATTTAAGGGGAAAAGGTAGTCTTTTTATGTAGAAGTTCTGATTTATGGCTTCCTGGACTTTGAAAGACTCCTTGCCCCTTTATTAAATACATTGAGTTGTTCTAAAACTTAATAAAATATATTTTTCTTGCACAAGCAGGTATTTTTAATATAGCAATTAGGAATGTCACTAGGAAGATTATAGAAAGCAGTATGTAACAAAGTTTGAATGGTCTTACTAAAGAAAATGGGATTTTAGACATCATTTGAATACATTAACTAAAAATAAAAGTAAACTTTTCATGTACTACTGAAATCAACCATGGGATTGAAGAAACTTACGAAGATATTTTGTGTAAATGTATTTTCTATTTTGCTTTTCAAAAACTGAATTTTATTTACAGATGGAATACATACCCTTGTTTAAAAAGTTCCCTTTGACCACCACCCTCCAATCCTCCCAGAGGTCATCATTTTGCCATTTATTCTTCCAAACTGTTTTTTTTTAATATTTATATGCATATATTTATATGCATTGAACAGCTGTTTATGTTTTGCATAAATATTTAAAAAATAATCCACAGAATGTATTGTTTGCATGTTCATTTGAAATATGGCCTTCCATTGTATGTTTTGTTTTTAATTCTTCAATAATGTTACTAATAGCAGCTGACATTTATTGACTTGTTACTATGCGCTGGATAAGATATTTAGCATTTTTCATATAATTTAGTTTAATAATCTTCAAATCTAAGTTATGGTCATAAACTAGAGGGAAAGGTAGAATTTTGAAGCCAGCATCAGTATAGCACAGACAAGAATTAGAAGTTAGGAAGAGCCTTGGAGGAGAGATTTTTAATTAGAGCTTCAGAGGTAAGTCGAAATAGTTGGTTTTATATCAATAAATTTTCACCTTCATTATACCTCACATTTACATTAAATTACTAATGCCAGTAGTTTATCATTCTTTTCTTTTTTTAATGTTCACTTATTTTTGAGAGAATGAATGGAGGAGATACAGAGAGAGAGGGGAATAGAGGATTCGAAGCGGGCTCTGCACTGACGGCAGAGAGCCCAATGTGGGGCTCGAACTCACAACTGTGAGACGGTGACCTGAGCCAAAGTTGGACGCTCAACCAACTGGTGCCCCAGTAGTTTATCATTCTTTAATAAGACTTCAAAAATACACATTTAGAATGATTTTTAAAAGTTGCTAAGAGTATAACTTGTAGTTCTGTGAGTTGTGTTATTCTTATTCAGTCAGCCAAGTCCTTGGAACAGCTGTCTCTGCCACAAGGCTGGGAATGTGAGGGTGACTCCTCACCTTTTAGGAATGAAGAGGTAGTGTGTGTCATATTTGACTCATTCTAAATGAAGAACAGACAACCCCAGACGTTTCCTCAGTAGTTAAGGATTTTAAAACCTATGCCTGTGACAGTGTCCTTATTTTGGGGAACAGTTACAGGATACAACACCCAGGTGGAAGGAGGTTTGTTTTTGAAAGTTGCTTTTCACTTTTGCCCTTCATCATTCTGGTATGAGGAAATCGAGGCTGCGGCAGTGGGAGCTCTGAGAATTTTTATGGGAACTGGTAAAGGAAGTGATATTGAGTGGCTTGAGAGGGGAAAAGGGTGGTGCTTATTATGTATACCCTGATTTTGGAATTTGGAGGAAGATCTTTTCAAAATTTCATGACAAAATAAAGAGTTTTTAATGAGTGGGATAGCTTTTTGGAAGAGTTTAAATCTCCGCTCTGCTGCTTAACTAGCTGGATGACCTCAAAAAAGCCACTTTATGCTGTTTCAATCATGTTAATAGTATCCACTTTATAAAGTTGTGGGGTTGAAATTACATAAAACATTTTATACATTGGGAAGTGCTGTACAAATGTGCAAATATTAGGTGATATTCTTACTGTTTTTATGATCATAACTCTTGTCAAGGCTTGTCTATGTTTTGCCTCTTGTGTTATTGCCTCTGTATTGAAGACTTAACCTGCTTGTTGCTTCTATCCTTTATTACTTGAAAGAGAGTACTCTATTAGGGCTCTGTGATTTTTCACGCAGAAAAAGAGACCTTCTTGCTGAGTTATTTAACAAATGTTGAAGGCCTAGTATGTATCAGTCAGCATTTCTTCAGGCCCAGCATAAGAACTGAAAAGATCATGGACAGTATCTCTCAGGAAAGGAGACACGCCGAAGGTCCCAATAATTATCATGTCATTGTCATTATACATTAGTGTTCACAGACATTTTTGATCTCTTTGTCTTCAAGATAAAAGTAAACACATGTAAGTTAACATCTGTCTACCTAAAAAGTATTTGTACTAAATTCTGTCGTAGCAGGGACATTGTTTGAAAAAAAAAAACATCGAATTATCTTGCTGTGGTGTCTTTTTGGTTATAATACTTAAATTATTTTGAGATTCCCAAATAACATTCAATGAGGATATGAGGTTTTTATGTTTATCAGAACTAGACATGAGTAAACAATGGTTAAGCGCTACAAGTAAGCTCTCCTTTCCAGACGGGGAGATAGTTGCACTGAGGTTCCATTTAGTGCACTTCAGGGTCCTCAGTTAATGGGGAGGTGATCTTTACTTAAAAGCCCGCTCAGAAGTCTGGTTTCTTATTCAGAATTTGTTTATTATTTTTTGCTCCCTGTCATTCCCCAAATGTTTCAACCAACATAAATGTTATAGCAACTCCAAATCCATGGAAAGGACAATCAGCTTTAGCTTGTTGCACAGGTGTGGGACTGCCTCTCTGTGAGCCAGAAGTTAGACATCAGATGTTTAAGGGAACTTGGAAGTCTGCAGTTTAAATCTCATTTGCCATCTGACTGATGTTGCCGTTTATTGTCCAAAACCACTACTGGTATAGGCTGTTTCTTGAAGAAGATGTATACTTTGGAGGAGGCACTTTGCTGGGGGGAAAAAATCCTCTGGTTTTATTGTTCCTCTTCTGGATAGTTCTAAAAAGCTATAACCCTTTTGACTTTTGTTGGTGGTTTGCTTTGTCATCTCCGTGTTTACTTCCATTTATTTCTTAACCTACTGTTTGTGGCAAACCATCTCTGTCCTGAAGTTATACCAATGAAAAAAGTTAAATCTTACTCCAAAGTGACCTATGAAATTCCATTCCATATTTTAATCTTAGCCCATTGGAAATATCACTTTTTTCTTTATTTAGTTTGCTGCCCCACCCCAGTACCTTACAGTCTGAGGACGATGGGTGGGTTTGTTTGTTTGTTTGTTTGTTTTTAATTAATCTCTTTTAAACTCACCTGTTTATAGAAACTGAGCATTTCCTCTTTTCTGAAAGGCAGTTGTGGTAAGAGCTGCTTATTTTCTTGAGATCCCAACCCAGAGGTCTCTAGAGGAGTTTAGGATCTGCATAGTCACATTTGCTTTTTCAAATTAGAAGCAAGAAATACTTTAATTTGCCTTGACTCTAAACTGTTTTTTTAAATAGAGTTCACAATTAATTGAATTCTCTGAGCTTCTGGTTTATAATACTGAAGAACTTTTACATAGAGTAGATAAAGGATGGAGTAGGAATTTCTGATTCAGTTGCGCATTATTTATTGTGGAAAGAATGTTTTCCCTACAGACCAACTAGGAACAAGATGTTTAAACATAAGCCAGGGTGGAGACTTATTTGTTTGGTCAGCTTCAGAGGAGCCACGTTTCCCTACTTACGATGCGTCTGCCAACTATTCTGTCCCCCCACTCCTGCCTGATTCTTCATGTTTCTTTGGAATTTTTAGTTAGGACTCTGTTGGATAAGGCAGTGATACAGTGCACACGTGGCATTTAGAAAGGCTAACGGCAGTTTTCTGGAACAGCATACTTTTATCATGTCATGAATTTTTGCTGGTGTGTGTGTGTGCACGCACGCGTGTTTATATAAAATGGCTTCTTTCCTTTTTCCCAGTCCCCTTCTGCTGTTGGGTTTGTGTATTCACATAGCTGGCGGCTCCAGGACTCCATTTATCACAGGCAGTGGGAGGGGGTACAGAGATATGAAAGGGTTACTGTTCACATTTCCTGTGTAATTCCCTCTGATCTTACTGAGCTGTAGTTTCTTTCTTGATGTTAAACATTCCCAGGCTCCTATAACCTTCTAGCCTGCTTGCTCTGGCCAAGTTTGTCCCAGGTGATCATGTAGGCGAACCTCCTGTTTTTAAAGCTTAGAAATCTCTCCTTCCTTCGTGAGATGGGCTAAATGCTCATTCCTTTGCAATCCCAGAAGAAATCCCTGTGATTTAACGCAAGAACAGAGCATACCATATTAGTTTGAAAAATCAAATTCAGCAGCCAAGTTTGTTGTCAGATTAACTGTGTAGATTTTAAAATCTGATTCCTGATGTAGTATATTTCTAGTTAAATGAAAGCCCATGATCTATTAAAGGTTGCATTTTTCCTTCTAAAAACACACTTGAAAAATGGGTTCTGGTTCTAAAAGAGTAAATTTGACTGTTACCATGTTACTTTTAGCTTGCCCGATTGCTAGATCATTTTAAATTGTCTCCGATATAAAGATGCTTAGCTGAAACTGTACCATTTCTGTCTCAATTCAATTCAGAAGGTTGTAGGGAGGGGTGCTGGTACTTGTTATTTTCTACTTTTTCTCTGGTTTTAAAAGTATATAGCAGCTCATTTTTATTCCACAATTTTTAAAATATACATTTTTGTGGTTGGCAAAAGTTTTTCTATTTTTGCCTTTTCCCTTTAGAAGAAAATGCCATGCTCCTGTGAAGCATAAGAATATGTCAGCAGCTGCTAAGAAATTGATAGGGGCAGGGTGTACCTGGGCCAGCACTGCCCTCATTGTAGGTAAGGAACATTTCTTTAGACACAGCTTTGGGTAAGTTTGCTTGTATTGCTTATAGCATATCTCTCTTCTTCATTCAACAGCCTGGGAATCTTGGGGCTTGGAGACAGAAATGAAACAGTGTCTCTTTGAAGGAGTTTCTGGGATAATTAAAGCTTGCTGTTGTTTAGGTCAAAGTAAACTATTTGCTTTGCTTAAAACAGTGAGATAAAGTATTTTTTAAGCACCTTAACTATGTGTGATATGGTTTGACATGGAGATAGGTAGATGAAATTTTAGATTGATTCTGTTTGGATCTGCCTTAAAGAGCCAACACAAATGTTTGATATGTTTCACTCACCTTTCGTTCCCCAGTGTCTGAAACAGAGCTCACCATGCAGTAGGCTTGCAGTAATGGTTTGTTGAATGAGAGAAATAGATTGCCAAATTACTTTTGTATATTCTTAAATGTTTTGTATGTGCATGATCACATACATGTCTAATAATGTTTCATTTACCCTTTCTATTAGTCTCTAATGATAGAGCCTGTTCGGAGTCCTTTGTTATTAAGCAGTTAACTCCCTCAAAGCATTTTGTGCCCAAGGCCATAAAAAGTGTACATCTTCTCGTCTAGCCATGACATTCCTATGTCATAGAAAAAAATGAGATTTAGTCATAAGTTACTTAAATTATAGGTAGTTTATGAACATTTCCTAAAACCAGTAAGCCCATTCACTATTCTCATAATGGAAAACCGCTTATATTTTCTCCTAAAGAATATCTATTCCTAAGACCATCACAAAGCACTGAACAGTAATATTAATCATCAAGAGATACTGATAGAATGTTAATAGAAACAGCATCGTGGCTGTATTGTGGGTTCTCTAAAGATGTGCACAGCCTTGGTCCTCCTACCTAAAGTCTTTCAGACTTTTCAATGAATAGAACACATACAGTAGTCAAGTTAAACAGCAATTTAAGGTACATTAAATGTAGTTATGTGCTAAGTGAGAGTCTTGAACAAGAAGCATGCAGCTTAGTGGAAGGAGAAATCATTTTGACTTGAATTAGAGAGTGGTGAGAAGTTTCACTGAAGAAGCTTGTGTTGGATATTAGATAAATGATTGGATTTTAGATATAAAAGAAGTGAGGCTAGGGACGCCTGGGTGGCTCAGTCGGTTAAGTGACCGACTTTGGCACAGGTCATGATCTCATGGTTGGTGGGTTCGAGCCCTGTGTCAGGCTTAGTGCTCACAGCTCAGAGCCTGGAGCCTGCTTCAGATTCTGTGTCTCCCTTTCTCTCTGCCCCTTCCCCGCTCATGCTATCTCTCTCTCTGTCTCTCTCAAAAATAAATAAACATTAAAAAAAAAAAAAAAAGAAGTGAGGCTACTTTACATTTATAAATATCCATGATAGCTACCACACTTCTTGTCCCAACCACAGTGAAGAAACAACAACCAAAGAGCTTAAGTATTATGATGGAGACTTTTCTCCATTGACAGTTTATTAACTCATTTTTTTAGTGAAGTGAAATTTCAGAATAGCTTCCACTGAGGACATACAACTCTGTTAGTTACCATAAGGATCCCTGTCGGTAGGAAGTCCTCCCAAATTATAATTTCAGTGGTTAGACAGCATACATATTGGAAAGTTATCATTCATGATTATACTTTGGTAATAAAGGCTCCTTCCAGTCTCAATGGCAAGTTTAACAGAGTTCATTGCTGAATTATATCATGATTGGAAGTCTAACATATAAGGAGATAGATCCAAATTCACTGTTTTTTGTTGCACAGACGTAGGTGGCTATAGTAACTCATAAAAATCTAACTTCACCACAATTTTTCATTAACCTCTTGAAGATTCTTCTATGATAATGCAGTTACTGTAGTAATATCACAAATGAATCCAATTTTTTGGTTTTGTAAAAGCAAATTAAAGTATGCATAGAATTTACATTGAGACCCTTTGATTAGATTTACTTGTTACTACTCACTATTAAAAGCAAACACTTTAGTGCATTTAATTTTACAGCCAAACTTCTATCTCTAGTTTTATTCTTTTATTGCATAAACAGTCAAAGGAAAAACAACACAACAAAGAAATGAAGCCAGTTTCTCTAACATAGTAAAGATAGAATCTTAAGACAGTCTGCTGACTTTACTTTTTAGTCTTTTGGCCATTAGCATATTTATGTGGTTCTGTGCATATTTCTGCATATCTCGTTTGTTGCTGCCAGTGTGATAAAGAAGGGAATGATGAAGGGAAACTATAACCAGTGCTTATTTCCTACACTATATTTTTGCCTCAATCTAGTGTCTTTCAAGATATCACTAGGTGATCCGTGATTAAAGAGTTTGGTGGTTAGCTAATGTTGTGAAAGGTGGGAGCATCTCAGTGCATATTGATATTTTATTTAACCCACTGTTTCCCAGATGTATTTGACTTTGGAAATGCCCACTGCTTGCCTGACCGCTTGCTTGTCTTTCTTTCCTCCCTCCTCCTTTCCTTTTAGCTTCCTTCATTTCTTTTCTTTTCTTTTTTAAGGATACTTATTAAAAATCTCCTATAGGACAAGTTTCAGGATCTTACTATAAAGTTTATACACACACTGTTTAGGTCTGTTGCTTATGTCCATTTTTTCTCTTCATCTCCACCTTTTCTAAAGCATAGGATGGGAGATAGAAGGAAGAAGAATAATTTTCAAGTCTTGCTAGCTGTACTGATGTCATGTGTAGTGGGGAAGAGGCTGACACTCTTTTTGAAAACAAGATTTGAGATTTGTGTGAGGATTTCAAGAGTTCTTACTGTCTGCATCTTAGGTAGCTCTGAGCAAACAGAATTTGCCCAAGCACAATAGAAGTCTCTGGGGAGAGGAGTAGGGTGGATTCAAGGTAAAATGGGGCTTTCACTTTTTACTATAAGTATTTATGTTTTGTTTGAATTTTGCCATTAATGTAAATTTCTTTTGTAATCTTAAAAACAAAGACTGAATTAAAAGATCTTACTAGTTGAGAAAAACTCTATAAAAGGATTGCTTATTGCAAGCTTTTGTAAGGACTAGCCTCTTTGGTGTTTTCAAGCTCACTTTGTTTAAAAACATACCAGAAATTGTAAGCCATTTTTTTTCAGAAACAAGATTATATGAAGTAAGGTAAATTTGATAGATAAAATTAATATACCTTGTCCTTGCCACCACTGTATCTTGTACATATTTCAATTGTTGCTGTAACTCACTGTGCCATTATTCTCTACTTACGTGTTAAGTGAGGGACTGTGCTTAATTGTTTCAGCGCCTAACTATGCACCATGCCTAGTATTTAGTAAGCATTTGATAAATGTTTGTTGATACGGGTGTGTGTTGGGGAAGACTTAATTTCACAGTTATTTCTGGGAGAATGCATTAGTGATTGTCACTTTCAAGTCTTAAGAGGACTATATTCCTTTGAAAACATTTTTAAAGTTTATTCTAGTTTTGTATTTATATCTGTCCTCTGTCAGAAATAATTTAAGATAGTATTTATTCATTAGGACACATAATATAAAATAAAGTTTTAAATAAATAAATAAAATAACAAAGTTGGAGGGCTTTGTTACTGCCCATGTGGAAAATTCAATATCAAGTGACAATGACCAAGACAGTATGTCATTGGCATAATGATAAACATGCAGGTTAATAAAGTGGAATTGAGAGATACTTATATTTTTGGTCCATCAATTGTTTTTTTACAAAGGTGCTATTCTGCATTCATTTGCAATTGTTTATAATAGCTTTATTCATAATAGAAATGAGAAACAATCCAAATGTCCATCAACTAGTAAATGGATAAACAAAACACGGTACGTCCATACATTAGGATACTCTTCGGCAATTAAAAAAAATTGAAATGGTGATGTGTGCTATAATATGGATGAACCTCAAAAATACTATGCTAAGTGAAAGATGCCAAATTCCACTCGTATGAAATGTCTGTAATAGAGCCGATCAGAGGAGTTTGGGGGGTTGCGGCAGGGACTGACTTCACATAGACTTAAGGGGATATTGAGAAGTGAAGGAAGAAACGATTTGAAATTAGATTGTAGTGATGATCGCACACATCTGTAATTTGACTAAAACATAATTGAACTGTACACTTTCAACAGGTGAATTTCGTGATATGGCAATTGTACCTCAGTATTGTAAAAATAAGAAAGGTGATAAAATGGGACCAACGTATCTCATAAGATCCCCTATATTTCCTTGAGGTGGATCACAAATTTTGCTCTAAATTTTCTAAAGAGACCATTCTAAGATGAGATGTGTTTACTAGTGTTCACAAGATCAAAATTTGTCAGCATTTTAGGAGAAACTACTAATTGTAATTCAAAGAAAACTATATGCTTTCATTCATAGAGTAGCATATTCAACTCTGACCTCAACAACATCCTTGTAGTGAATAACTGAATACTCTCTTTTCTATAATTGTTTCTTAAACCTCCCTTCAGTGTAGTCTAGTGGCTTAACATCAAAGGCGCTTTACTAAGTACAATAATACTGGGTGAATAGGATGGAGAGCGATAAAAGGACAAAGCCAAGAATGCTGCTCTTTGGTGGTATGTCTTAATCCAGACATGCAGTTTTAGAATAATGAATGGGTGAACTAAATAGATATGTAGCAGCCCTGCAGAAGCTTTTTGTAAAAAAACGGAGTAACAGTTAAGTTTAGCATTTTACTCTCAGGCAAGTACCTGGAGTGTAATTATTCTCAGGTATAGGTTAGATATGGGGCCATTTACTTTAATAGCTGGATTGGGAGTATGATTGGCATCCTCTTAGGAATGTTGGGGAGCCTGAGGAGGAAAAGTATCAGATTAGACTGTCCAGCATGTATGAATAGAGGTAGTCTGAAGAAATATGTGCTGATGGGTTATGATTCTCCCTTAGAAGTAATTTTGGCTGTTCTCCAGTGCTTAGACCAAGGGATCATTCAGGCTCTGAAGACAGTATAACATGGCCATAGGTATTAAACTTGGAATAGTGTGGTTTTCATTATAAATTTTCAAAAGTGATACATGTGTGTTATAAAAACATTCTAGCAATTCAATTCAAATATCAAGTATAGAATATGTAGAATAAAAAATTGAAGTCTTTCTTTTCTCTATACCCTTCTTTTTTAAAAAAAATTTTTTTTAAGGTTTATTCATCTTTCAGAAAGAGAGAGACAGAGCATGAGGGGTTAAGGGGCAGAGAGAGAGGAAGACACAGAATCCAAAGCAAGCTCCAGGCTCTGAGCTGTCAGCACAGAACCTGATGTGGGGCTCGAACCCATGAACCATGAGATCATGACCTGAGCCGAAGTCGGACGCTTAACCGACTGAGCCACCCAGGTGCCCCTTCTGTATACCCTTCTTAAATAATATTCTTATTAATGTATATTTAAATTATTTCCAGTTTTAGCTTTTATAGTGCTGTGGTAAACATGCTGGCACAGGGCACTCCTCCATTTAAATAAATATTTGAATGCACACACACACACACACACATACATACACACAATTGCGTGTACACACATGTATGTATATGTGTATATGTTCATATATATGTATATATTATCACTTTAGTAACAGCTATCAGCTGTTCTATACCTCATATTTTATTTTAATACACCAGTATTTTTTACTTTATACTTTAAAATAATTTCTTTATACTACTACAAGTGTTCAATTTTATATTTGTAATTCTGGTCTTGTTCCAGTCATGTGAAAGTATCTGAACAATCATTTGTTAAATTAACTAAAGGACAGCTTGAGCCTGAGTCTTTTGGCTTTATTATGTAAGTACAATAGTTTATTTAGTAAGAAGAAAATGTTAATTGCAGTAACTTAGTTGAAGTTTCTTATGTTTGGAAAACACTTTTTTTCATTATTTTTTATTTTAGTGTTTATTTAGAGAGAGAGAGAGAGAGAGTGTAGGCATGTGAGTGGGGGTAGGGCAGAGAGAGAGAGTCCTAAGCATGTTCTGTACTGTCAGTGCAGAGATACAGGGCTTGATCTCACAAACCCGTGGGACCATGACCTGAGTGGAAATCAAGCTTAACCGAGTTGGCCACCCAGGTGCCCTGAAAAGTGTTTGTTTTATAATATCCCTGAGAATGTTAGCCTTTTTATCTTTAAGAAATAATTTTACCTTATAATTAACTTTGCAAATTACTTCTGAATAATATCTTGATTTAGGCTTTTGCTTCCAGTAGGGTTGTAGAAGGTGGTGGCAGGACATTGTGACCTCTGTAACAACTTAAATAAATTGCAAAAATCATTGTTGCAATGATCTGTTATTACATAATAAATTGCCCCAACACTTAGTGGTTTAAAACAACAATTGTTTTATATAGCTATGATTCTGTGGATTGGCAATTAAGGCAGATCTCAGCTGGGTGATTTTTCTGTTCTTTGTTGCATTGAATGACATCACTGGATAGTATTTAGCTGGTGGATGAATTGCTTTGTAGGATCCAAGATATTTTTACAGATATATATGGTGCCTGGGCAGAGGTGGAATTCTGGACTTGCTTGACCTTTCTAGCATGGTAGTCTTAAAGTAGCCAGACTTCTAATATTTTGGCTGGGCGCTTGTACAGAGAATTTTCCAAGAGATAGGAAGTAGAAAGACCAGTATCTTAAGGCCTAAAACTGGACACTGGCACCACATCTCTTCTATATTCTGTTGATCAAAGCAATCCCAGTGTCCTCTCAGTTTCAGTGAGAGGGTTTATAGTCATCACCTCTCAATAGAAGAAGTATCAGAGAATTTGTGACCATTTTAAATTTATCACCATCTACCCTCTACCCACAAATTATTTACATTCCTTCTACTTTGAAAATATATTCAATCCTTTCCAAAAATGCAGAATTGTTACCCTACTGTGGCTGTAGCCTCAAGCTTAAGGTCCAGGATATTGTCATTTAAATCAGGTCCCAGATGTAGCTCCTTAGATGTAGTTCTTTGCAAGAGACAAGTTATTTACTCAACAAATAACGGAGACGCAGACATAGAGTAACTGTGGTAAGCATTCCATTCAAAAATGGGGAAACAGGAGGCATGTAACCTTCACTGGTCCATAGTAATTTTGAAATTCTGATGTTGACAGTTTCTTTAGTAGAGCCATTCTTAATCCTTGAAAATGATTATCCATGACTTCTGGCCTTACCTATAAATTCTGTCATTTTTATTTTTCTATAAGAAATGGTTCATGTTTATAATTGGTGGTCTTTTCTGCCTTGCTTCCTGTTTGTAGAAGCCTGAGAGTCTAAAAGTGTATTTTCATTTTGTATTCTCTCTCCTGCTTTCAATCCAATTTCACATAATTCCTTTAAAATCATTATGAGGCATTGATGTGTCAAATTATAATCCACACCTTTGGAAGCCACACCCACATTTGTTTTTAAGATAAGCTTTTTTTCTACTTGAGACTGAGAGTCCATGTGTTATAAAACAATACCCATAAAATTCTTAGAAGCTTATCTATTTGAAAGAGCCCAAAAGGCATACTTCCAAGATTCCTAGAGGCCTTTTATCTAGAAAAGATAGTCTAAGAAGCACATTCTTAAGAGTTTTAGAACTGAATTAGATACAACTTTAAATTATTTTCCACTTCTACTACAGTATTTTTAGAGTCATACTGTAATTGTTATCCTGAAACCATGCTTTACTGGTAGCAAACCCTAGACTTGATATTTACTCTGAAGCTATTTCTTTTCAGTCTGGAGAGAATGGGGATGATTATTCTTTTGAAAGGGCAAGACCTGGCTCCTTTATCTTTCCTCTAAATTCTGCTTGAAAATGAAACAATTCTTTTGTTAGCTCATCTTTGTCTATGTATACGTTAGTACACACAGCTAAAAGAAACTAATACTTTGTATCTTCTGCCTAGAAATCTCCTTACCCAAATCTACCACTTTATTGGGTATATTTTCTCTTTTCTATGTTATGCAAGTAAGTGTTGCATACCACTGTGTAAGAGGGGTTGTAATTTCCTTCTGTTAACGTGTTCACTAATGTACTTCAAGCTTTTATTAACAGTCTTCTTGAGGCTCTTCCAGCTTTTGCTTCCCACCTGGTCCCAAAACCAATGCCACATGTTTTAAGATTTTTATTATGGGACCCCACTTCCCTGTACCAGAATCTGTTATGGTTCTCTGTTTCCATACCAAATTATCTAAAAATTTATAATCTTAAAACAATAACCATTTTGTTGTACCTCATGTTTGTGGGTAATGAACAGGGAAGGCTCAGCTGGTGGTTATTCTTCACTGTGTAGCATCAGCTGAGGTTAGTTGGTGGGCATTCAGCTGTAATGTGGGCTGGTTTGGAGGGTCCAAGACAGCTTTATGGTATTTTGACAAGGATCACTCAAAAGTTAGTTTTAGCTAGATCTTTGAACCAGAGTGCCTGCACTTGGATTCTCCAGTATGACAGTCTTACCCTAGTTAGACTATGATGACAATAGCACAAAAGACGGGAAGGAAGAAACAGATATATCCTGCTGTAAAATTCTTATACATGAAGTGGTATGGCATTATTATAAGTTAAATTGTGATATGTTAGGGGCACCTGGGTGGCTCAGTCGGTTGAGTGTCCAACTTCAGCTCAGGTTATGATTTCACAGTTCATGAGTTCGAGCTCTACATCGAGCTCTGTGATAATAGCTCAGAGCCTGCTTAGGATTCTGTGTCTCCTCCTCTCTCTCTACACCTTCCCCACTTGTGCGCTCACTCTCTCTCTCTCTCGCTCTCTCAAAAATAAATAAACATTTTTTAAAAATTGTGATATGTTAAAGGTCTATATTTTAAACACCAGAGCAACCATTATAATTCTAAAAGAAACAGGTATATCCAGTAAGCCAAGAGTGGAGATAAAATGAAATAGTAATGATAAATGAAATGAAATAGTAATTCCAAACAAGGCAATAAAAAAATGGGAAAAGGAAACACAGAACAGTTTGGGACAAACAGAAAATAAGATGATTAATTCAAATTCAACCATATAACATAATTACATTAAGTGTAAATGATCTGAATACTATACAGGCAGAGATCATCAGGCTAGATAAAAAAGCAAGACCTGCTAACTGCATACTTTCTACAAGAAACCCTCTTCAAATATGAACTCACAGATTAAAAGAATTGAAAAAGATATACCATGACAACACTAATATTAAGAAAACTGGACTTCCTGTATTAATATCCAACAAAATAGGCTTCAAATCAAGGAATATTACTAGTGATACTGAGAGATATTTTCTGCTGATAGAACAAACTCATCAAAAGGATATCATAATTCTAAATGTCTTTGAGCCCAATAATGGAGCTTCAAAATATTTGAAGCAAAAACTAACAGAAAAGAAAGGGTAAGTAGACGTGACTACAGTTATAGATAGTTTTGAACACTTCTCAGCAATTGATATAGGCAGAATATCAAATAAAATATATAAATCTGCAACAACACTTAATGAATTGGACTTCATTGACATTTATAGAATACTGCACTCAATAAGAGAATGCACATTCTTTTCAAGTATGTGTGGAATTTTTATCAAGGTAAATCATTTGTCAGGTCATAAAACAAGATTTTAAAGAATTAAAATCATACAGAGTATGCTCTCTCACTATTACTGTATTGAATTAGAAATGAGTAAATGAGTAAGTGTGGAATATCTAGAATTCTTCCCCAAAATATTTGGAAATGAAACAACATACCTTTAAATAAACCATGGTTCGAAGAGAAATCACAAGGAAAATAAGAAAATATATTTGAACTGAATGAAGATGAAAGCACATCATACCATATTCATGTAGCTTAAAGCGGTGCTTAGAGGAAAATCTATAGCTTTAGAATACTAATGTTAGAAATGAAAGGCCTAAAATTTTCTGAGTTTTCACTTTAAGAAAATGGAAAAATAAAATCCAAAGTAAGTAGAAAGTAGAAAATAAATAGAAATTGATAAAAGAGAAGTTTACAGACAAATAATAGAGAAAATTAATGAAACCAAAAGCTGTTTTTGCTATTTTTTAACAGATCAGGATAGTTGGCTTTCTTTTGTGGCAGTTCAGTGATTTTAGAATATTCCTAGATATATGGGGTTAAATTCATCAGTGTCTTAAGGTCTAGGTCCAGAAACTGGTGTCATGTCATAGTCACCATATTTTATTGGTCAAAGAAGTTACAGAAGTGACCCATATTCAAGGTGAGGGAAGGGCATATATGCCTATTTTTCAGTGGGGGAGTTTTAAAATATTTGTGTTACTCTTAACCACAGCCATATTTATTGAAGATCTCAGAGAGTTGTGAAAGCAAAGACGACAAAATGAACTGAGATTTCAGAAATGGAAGAGCCCATATGAGCTAAGAATACTGACAGTCATTTTTCCTAAGTGTATTTGCCCAAAATGGACACTGGCTAAAGATCAAGCTTGCTATGGAGGTAAGACTTTACTAGGGGAAAGAGAAACCATTGGTGTTTTGATGGTCATATAGTCTGGCATGATGAACTGGAAACCAGAGTCCTCAGACATACAGCTAGCTTCCCCCATGGGTTGTTAACTGAACCTTGGGGCAGGAAGGGAGGCTAGGAAGTTGAGGTGGAAATATACAGAGAAATTTTCTGTAATCTCATAGTGCTTAGGAGAGAGTCTACATGGGATGGTGGTGGGATGCAGTTGCTGTAAACCACACAATTGATTTCATGTTTGAGACATCTTATACCAGAGTAAACTGATCAAATTGAAGAGATCATCTCCTCATCCTACCTGTCTAATATAGGAAAGGATGGGCCCTCACTGGGAAAAAATAATACCTACCACAGTTTTATGTTTCTTACATTCACGGTATTAAGAATACACCAAAAAGTTATATGACATGTGAAAAGTAAAAATCTATCAAACAGCCCAAGGAAGAAGAGAAAATAGAAGCAGATCCACCAATGGCACTGATAATAGGAGTTATCAAACAACAATTTTATCGTCGTATGAATATATTAAAGGAAATAAAAGAAACAGCTAAATAGAGGAAAAGACAAAGAATGGCAACAGAATGGTGGGATCTAGAGCTAAAAAATGTAATCTGAAATTAAGATTTGAGTTTAATAGTAAAGTAAGCACAGTTAAAAAATAAACAACTGGAATTAGTAAACTGAAGGACAGTTCAATGGAAAATGTACAAGTTGAAGCATGGGTGGGGGGAAAGAATGGAAAGAACAAAATAGGTTAAGAGACATATGGATTGAATCATTTCACCTAATCTACATATCATTGGAGTACTGGGAGGAAAGAAGAAGCAAAAACAATATTTGAAAAGATAGTGACCAAAGATTTTCCAAGCTGATGAAAGATAGCCATCCACAGATTCAAGAAATACAAAAAAAACTTAGTGAACTCCAAGCAATATTATATAAAGAAAACCATATGTAAGTATAACATAATGAAACTCAGGAAGAGCAGATATAAAGAGAAAATCTTAAAATAACCCAAGGAAAGAAACCATAGTAACTTGAAAGGAACAATGATAAGATTGATGGCAGATTGTTCTACAGAAATTATTAAAATCAGAGAACAATGTAATAACATCTTTAAAGTTTAAGTGCAGAAAGGAAAAATACTGCTAACCTGAAACTTTATGCCCAGCAAAGTGTTTTTTAAATGAAGACAAAGACAGTTTTAGACAAAAGGTGGGAGACTTTACCACAGGTAGAACCATAGTACAGTAATACTAAAGGAAGGTATTCAGTCTGAAGAAAAATGATCCCAATTGGAACCATAGAACTTTAGGGAAAAAAATGAAAAGCATAAATATGTGAGTAAATATAAAAGATTTTTGCCTATTTAAAGCCATAATAACAATGTCTTTCAGGCTTAAAACATATGTAGAAATAAATGAAAACAGTAGAACAAATTGCAGATAGGTATAAATGGAGTTAAACCAATTATTGTCTTGTATAGGAAGTGGTAAAAGTCAAGTTTTGTAATTCAAGGAAGTATTTGTAATCTCTATGATAATTTCATGAGAAACTACAAAGATGTTTGAACAAAAAGCTAACAGAAACAATCCTAAAATTTATATGGAATCACAAAGGACCGTGAATAGCCAAAGTAATCTCGAAATAGAAAAAGCGAAGCTGAAGGTATCACAATTCCAGCCTTCAAGTTATATTATACAGCTGTAGTTATCAAAACCGTATGGTAATGGCACAAAAATAAACACATAGATAAATGGAACAGAATAGAGAACCAAGAAATAAACCCATTATCTGGTCAATTAATCTTTGATAAAGCAGGAAAGAATATCCAATGGGAAAAAGACAGTCTCTTCACCAAATTTTCAGAAAACTGGTCAGCTACATGTAAAAGGATTAAAGTGGATCATTTTCTTACACCATACAGAAAAATAAATTTGAAATAGGTTAAAGACCTAAATGTGAGAATTAAAACCATAAAAATTCTAGAAGGGGGCATAGGCAGTTATATCTCCTTTGACCGTAGAACATTTTTCTAGATATGCCTCCTAAAACAAGGGAAAGAAAAGCAAAAATAAACTATTAAGACCATAGCAAAATAAAAAGCTTCTGCACAGCAAAGGAAAGAATCGTTAAAATTAAAAGACAGCCTACAGAAGTGGAGAAGATACTTGCAAATGACATAACCAATAAAGGGTTAATATCCAAAGTCTGTAAAGAACTGATACAACTCAACACCCAGACAACAAATAATCCAGTTAAAAAATGGGCAGAAGACATGAACAGACACTTCTCCAAAGAAGACATCCAGGTGGCCAAGAGACACATGAAAATATGCTCAATATCACTCGTTATCAGAGAAATGCAAATCAAAAGTACAGCGAGGTATCATCTCAACCCTGTCAGAATGGCTAAAATCAACAATATAGGAAATGGCATGTGTTGGCAAAGTTATGGAGAAAAAGGAACCCTCCTGCACTGTTGGTGGGAATGCAAACTGGTGCAGATTCCGTGCAAAACTATATTGTACACCTGAATCTAATATAACACTGTATGTTAACTATATTGGAATTTTAAAAAATGCTAACAAGAGATAAAATGCAGTAATAAAAATTTATTAATTAAAAGAAGAAAAAAGATTAGATGGGATGAATATAGAACCAATAGGGTATTTTAAATATCAGTATCTGATTACATATACATAGGTTTAGTCCTCCAACTAAAAGCCAAAAAGTTTTGAACTACATTTAAAAAAAAAGACCCAACTATATCTAGTTTGCACAAGATATATTATATAGAAGAATATGGGAAGAAAAGGTACACTGTGCAAACACTAAAGGAAATCTGATATATTAATATCAGATAAAGTAGACTTTAAAGCAAGAAGTTTTATGGAAGATAAAGGGAGAATTTTATGATGATAAAAGGGTCAATTCAATAGGAAGACAGAATAGTTCTAAATTTGTATGTTCCTGACAATTTAACTCCAAAATATGTAAAGCTAAAATTCACTGGACAAGGAGAAATCATGATTTCACCATCCTATTTGGAGAATTTAATAACCTTCTTTGAACCACTAGATATAATAAGCAGATTTTTAAAAATCATAAAGGTTATAGGATGTTTAACAATACTGTTAACCAACTTGACCTATTGCTGTTATAGAATGTTATTCTCAACTCTTGCAGACTACAATACACTACAAGTATACAAGAAACTTTTACCAAAATAGAACATATGCTGAGCTAAAAAGCAAATCTCAACAAATGTAAAAGATTGAAATCATATATGTTCTACAGTGGAATTAAACTAGAAATAAAGATTTTTTTTTTAATCCTCAGTTTGTTTGGAAAATAAACAGCATACATTTAAATAATCCAGTACCGGTCAAAGAAATACAACCACAATTAGTATCTAAGCTGTGAGAGAACGTTAAAGTGGTGCTTAGAATCTGTAGCTTTAAATGTTTATGCTTAGAAGGTTGAAAGCCAACCATCTATTTTTCATTTCAAAAACCTAGAAAAAGTTCAGTTTCATTCAATAAACTGGAAGGAAGGAAATTACAAAGAAAGAAGCATTCTATAGAGAAGACTGACAAAGATTAATGAAGTCAAAGTTGTTTCTTTGAAAATATTAATAAAATGTATAAGCCCCTACTAAGTAAAAAGGAGAAAGCTCAAATTAACAATATAGATATAAAAAGGAAACATTATTAGAGATCCAAGAAGTATCTAAAGGGTAAAATATTCTGAACATTATGTCAATACATGTGACAACTTACATGAAATGGACAAATTCCTTGAAAAATACAACTCACCAAAATGACACAAAAAAGTAAAAATTGTGAATAGTGCTATATCTTTTAAAGGCATTGACCGCATAATTAGAAATCTGCATCTCTAATAATGTTCTTTAACCTCATTAAGTCTCAGTATTAGGTCTTTGTTGAATGTTTTTAGAAAATTTAAAACTTCACTTTGGCTGACAGGTTCTACACTAAACTCACTTTCCATATAATTAAGGTTGATTTCCATTCAAAGGTTTACATACCTTTTGTTGGAATTTTATACCATATATTCCTTCTTCCAACTTCTAAACCCTTTCAGAAGTAGACATGACGTAACTCAGTTTAGAATAAAAATGTCAACTTTATGTGGGTGGAAACTGGGTAAAAGAGTGTGTTTATATCTGCATGGAATCTTATCCCTATTCCAACTGGATTGACTTAACTTGCCCTGTTGAGTTTACCATGTAGATGACAGGAGAATGTATGTGGGTTTGGGCAGGCAAGTTCTAAGAGAAAGTGAGACTGGTGTCATATGTGGCCAGTCTTTTGCCCTGTCTCACCAAACAGATAAAGCAGAGAAAAAGAGAGTCAGAATGGTGTTTTGTTACCTGTCATCCTGAGTGAAGCCCTACTCTTATGCTCTTTTTTTCCCAAGGAGTCAAACCTACCTTGTTCTCGTGGAACCGTAGTTCTACTGCCGACCTGCTTCTAGTTCCTTATGTCATCTGGGTCCTGTGCTCTATTTTGAACAAGTTTTTGTAACTTTTGTCTTCCCCAGAACTCTTCTTTCCTATCCTCCCAAGAACTTTAAACCTGCCTTTTGTGGACACTGCCAGTTTTTGCACAGCCATCTCAAAAAAAGTATTGAATTCTTCCAATTCTAGATTTTTTTCCAAATTTTAATTCTAGTACAATTAACATACGGTGTTCTATTAGTTTCTGGTTTGCACTATAATAATGTTTCAACATTTTTATCCATTACTCAGTGCTCATCAAGATAAGTGTACTTTTAATTATAGTACATCTTGTGTATTCATCTATTGATGGATCTAATTCTAGAATTTAAAGGATAGTTGATATGTTCCTTTGCTCTCCACTGTCAATTCAGTGATTAGTGTGCCACCTTTGTGTATCAGTTCTTTCTCTTCTAACTCTTAACACTGCCACCTTTCTAATTCTTGGTATTGGTTCACTTCTGTCCCTCTTGGGGCACTTATTATATCTTTCTTGATATGGAGTTGTTTGTGTTTGTCTCCTCTTGTGGTTTGTGGGTTTTTTGATGACAGAAACTCTCTCTTATGCAATTTCATCTTTCCCTGTTCTCCATGATATTAGTACTGAATAGGGCTTGATTGTTGGCTGTATTAAAGAATTTGGTGTCAATCAGTCTTGAATATCTAATAATATATTTTTCAGAATTTTGAGGAGATTGACATAAAAATATATGAAGGAAATGTATTATATCTCCTATTTTAGAAGTCTTTGGGCATAGCTTGAGATTTTTATCTTAGGTTCTTAAATTATACATAGTATAAGTAATGTCAGTTTTATAGGACTTCATATAACTATTGTAGTCTTTAAGGTGTAATCATATAATTGGCTTCTATAAGCTACCTATCAATTCTTTCAATTTCATTACTTCCATTACGTTTTTTTTTTTTCAGATAAAGATGAATGCCATGTCTCATCCAACACTGAAAATTTGAAGTTTAGAAGACATTTACTAAGTCAAATCACCTCGAGTAAGTCTGATCTTATCCATTTTAACACAGCTTAAGATTGATTTAACGTCTAAAGAATTAAGTCCAGTATCTGTGACACTTTGAACTCTCAGATTTCTCAGAATATCTTAGAGTTGCCTTGTATATTGAATTACTGGTCTTGGAAAATAGTGGAAAGATTATTTCTTTGTAAATTTCATATGCTTACTAAAATTGTAATGTTTAAACTCGTGGTATCATTTTAAAAGTGAGATTAACACCTCAAAATGTTCCTTTATTTTTCATTAAGTCTAGTCATTAGGTCTTGACTAAATGTCAAGCGTAATGTTTTTAAAAGTTTTTTTTCCCACTAAAACTATGTTTTTCAGTTTTTTTAAGGTTTTGTATGGCTTTTCTAAATGATTTATATATTCGTGATCATCGAAGGGAGATATTTAGTAATGAACTAGTGCTTAAACCTTAAATGTTTATTTATTCAAAAACTTAGCTTTAAAAGTCATCTTGACCAATGTCAGCTAATATAATTATCTCCTGATGGTCTTCTGTCTTCATTCACTCTTCCTCCATCCTGTATTCCACTGCCAGATAGATCTGCATATAGAACTCCAATACTTTTAAAACACTTTAATGGCTCCCCACTCACTGTTGGATGGAATCCATGTTCCATTGAGTGGCATTCGAAGCCCTCTACCCAGCTCCTAAAAATATCCTTCACCTTAGCCAACTGGACTCTTTTCTGTTCACTGAATTCTCACCATTCTTCATGCCTCTGTGGCTTGATGTGTACTGTGTTCGTTACTTCATGTTTCTTTCTAGGATGTTCTCTCCTTCAATCTTACCGTGTCCTCTGCTTGTTGAAATCTTGTGCAAATCCTCCAGGCTCAGCCCAGGTGCATGCTCCTCCATGAACTTTCCCTGATTGCTCTAGCTAGAAGCACTAGCTTTCACACACTCTGTCTCCGTCTCTCTCTCAGCTGACTTCATCCAATATTTTGTTTTTATCACTGCCCTAGCACATTTTACCAGGCAGCTTTATTACTTGTGTTTATGTCCGTCTTATCTCCCATCATAGGTTGTGAGGGCTATAAATAAAACCAAACTTCTTGTCTAATTTTTGTTTCTCATGGCATTCAGCATAATCTTAATAGTTCTTGGTAAATATTTGCTTAATAAATCAGTAATGTGCCTGGATTTTTCTTTTATCATCTGTCTTTCACCCTTATAGTCACATATGGTCTGTATTCATGGCAACTATTTATTCGTGTTCTGCACTCTTGGCAGACCACCCCCCCCCCCCAACTCTGCCATCTTATCCTAGGAAAATACTGACCATAGTGTAAATAACAAGATACAGTCAGTTCCTAATCTAAGAAAAAAACTGTATTCCAAAAGTTCATATCTAATTCTGTTGTTTGGAATGCGGAAAACATTTTTTTTCCACAAAAACAATGTTATAAATAGTGGTTAGATTCTCAGCCAGGCCTCCCAAGACTATTTAACTCATATGTACCCGTGGTACTTTAACCACAGGCAGCTACCATGCATAATACTGTTTTGCAGAGAAGTTTTAGCTTGGAGTGTGGAATCACATCTCCCATGCCCTAGAAGCAGGATAGTACCTTTCTGGGTTGCTCAAGACACAGGAGAGCCTGAGCTGGAGCTCTGGCAGTGGCTCACCATATCGCTGGATGCTCTCATGCCAGGAAGTTTTTGGCTTTCAGTATTTGCATAAAAGACATTTACCTGTAGGTTACTGATACTCTCATGTCTCCTAAATTGAGGGCAAGGGAGCATTTGCTCTTCTGGCCTCCCCACAGTAGTTCATTGTAAACGACTCTTCAGCTGTTTGATCGTATGGGTGGGTCATTTTAAGTACCGTATTGACATTTTACTACTTCTCCCTTTCTGTTGTTCTATGAACTTAAGAGAAATGAATATATAAACATGGAAAGTACTTCTGTCTATAGAGAAAACATATTTATAGGCATCAACCAACCCTGTGTTTGACATCCTATCAGATTTTGTGGACAAGTAATTATCATTTCTGTATGGGTGTAGTGATGCTTCCCATGAAAAACCCATCAGTGTATGCATCAACAATGCCGAAGGTTGATAATTTATGTTGTCAGGCTATAAGAATACACTTCATAAATTTTGGAGACTTTAATATGTTTAGTCATTGTAAGCTTTGAGCACATGAGTGAATGTCTGCTTTATGTTTAATGCTGTCATAGGTGCAAAGGACTAGGGAATGAGAACCAAAGTTACTAGGAAAAGTTGACTTTCCCTCCAGGAGCCAGAAATACAGGGAGTGAAGTATGGAAAAAACACTCACAGTGCAAACAATATGTTATTAATTGCCATAAAGTACTTCATGAAGGTAACACATGCCCTTGGGGTTATCAGAATGGCAATATCATTATGATTCACAGTGGTTATAAAGATGGTGGTGGGATTTCAGTTAGTCTTAGAGGAATGGTAAAGATTTAAATTTAAATAAAGAGCTAAGAGAGGAAATGATATTCCGAGTTGGATTAACAGCATGATGGAGAAATAGAGGTACAAACAAACAAATCAGCATTACTGGCTGGAACAGAAGCTTTAGTTCATGTTGGGTGAAATAATAGGTGGGAAAATTATACCAGTGCTTCAACCCTGGCAGTGAATAAAAGTCATCCACGGATATTTTTAAAAACACAAGTCCCTAGATCTTTCCCCAGAACTAATAAATAAAATTTCTGGGGCACAAGATGTACGCCTGTTTATCTTTTAAAGCTCCCCGAGTGGTTGAGAACCACTGAATGAGAAGGATGGGCCAAATTTAGGAGAGCCATGAATGCCTTGCCTTGGAGTTGGGCCTTTGTGTCTCAAGCAGTGGGAAGCCCTCAGAAGTTTCTGAGACGGGTGACATGATGGAATTCATGTTTTGCCAAGATAAATGATTCATCAACCGCATGTGAATGGAAGAGAAATAAGAAACAGCTTGAATTAGAGCAGTGGTGGCGGGAAAAAAGAGAAGGTCACATTTTTAAGGGTACTTAGATGTGTGGGAGTTGGCGATGTCAGCCTTGACCTCAGCATGATTTGTTTTGTAAACTGATTATACAACTTCACCCTCATTAATTTGCTCTCTTTTCTCTTACAACCTGGCAACTTAAACAGTAATTTCAGCCAGTTTGCATTTAATGGAAGGAGACCATTGTCTACTCATGTACACGTCTAACTCATAAATAGTAAGTGAAGTTATGTGTATGAGGAATATAACCTTTAACATAATCATTATAAAGCATTTAATAACCACCCACATATGCAATAACACAACCCCAGTTCTGCAGGAGTGTGCCAAGAGCTGGAGTCACAAATGTAAGACAGCTATTGGCACGTAATTCCCTAGCATTAAGTTGAAATTGGAAGAAATATTCTAAATCATGTTATGCATTTTAATATTTTTAGCATCGGATTTGCTAATTGCTTAGCTTTTGTGGTAGTAGGCCTGTGAATGCCTCTTGACATTAGCAGCTCTGAGCTTATGCTTCCCTCCTGCCCACATCTGCAGCCCCCTTAACTTCTTGCCTCTCTTTCAGGCTCATCCCCACCTAGTGTCGGTCATGCGTGCCCCTACTTCATTCTCACCCAAGTGAGCCAGAGAGAGGAGGTACAAAGGAGCTAGCATTTAAGTTCTTTTGTGGCATTGACTAGCCATGTGGTCCTGAGGAATCTCTTTCCTGGGTGATGTAGGACATGATAGCTATTGGGATAACCTACTTTTAGAGTCTCAAACAGTTCCATTAAGTTGGAAGTATGTCATACCTGTTTGATATGTTTTGAATATTTTGTGTTTGGAGACAATGAGCCATATTTATTACATGGCAGAGAATGAGTTCAAGACGTGATGTTTTGATGTGACCTGCCCCTTTAAAAACAATACTCAAGATCATGGATTTTTTTTTTAAACCACTCTCTTGGCCATTATATAATCATACATGACAACAACTTCTGCTATGGTCTTCTTTGTCTGTGACAATGAGCTTATCATTGTGCTTTCAGTATCTGCGTATCCCCTGAGTTACTTTTCTATAGTTATTTAGGGTTTCACCAATCATACAGATTTTGAACCAGAGAATGGACGATCTACTTAGATTTAAGGGATCTGTAGAAGAAAGAGAGAGAAGGGAACTGGCATTTGTTCAGTGCCCACCCTGTGCTATGGTCTTCACATGTGTTTTATAATTTTAACTCCCATTTTACAAATGAGAAACTTCAGATTTACAGACATTTGAAAGATTTATCTGACATCAGAAATCAAAGGCAGTTTTGGGGCACCTGGGTGGCTCAGTCAGTTAAGCATCTGACTTCGGCTCAGGTCATGATCTCATGGTTCTTGGGTTCAAGCCCAGTGGTGGGCTCTGTGCTAACAGCTCAGAGCCTGGAGCCTGCTTCAGGTTCTGTGTCTCCCTTTCTCACTGCCCCTCCCCTGCTCACGCTCTGTCTCTGTCTCTGTCTCTCTCTCTCTCTCTCTCTCTCTCAAAAAAATAAATATATAAATAAACATTAAAAAAAAAAAAAAAGAAATCAAGGGCAATTTTGATCACAGGTCTGGCTATCCTAATGGCTAAACAGCCTGGTCTTAGAAGTCTGCATGACATATTTGTGGGAAAGGTTACTGAACTCAGAATCAGGAGGTTTGAGTGCAGGCTTTTACCTCTGTCACTAACAACCTTGAACAAGTTATTTAACGCCCTCAGCTTCAGTTTCCTCATCTGTCAAATGTGGATAAAATTGGCTTTCCTGACTGTTTGGGGTTTTGCGAGAAATATCAGCTAGTGAATTTCAGTATGATTTTATCAGTTTGAAGTGGAAGATTGAGATATTTTTAATTCAAGCAAAAATAAACTTTAAAAGCCCAAAACATTAAATGAGATGAACTTGGGCCGATTTTGCAGTATTTCACTTCTTAACTTTGCTCTACAAATTTTCTAAGATAATGTTTGTCAATTTTCCAGGTCTCAAACACTGTAGTGTGCCAAACTGCATCACTGAATTTAAAATCTCAATGTAGCAGAGAGAGTCCTGGCAACATATCAAGTCCTTCCTTTCACTTACCAGCAGCAATCATTAGTTTCTATACTGTATCAAATAGGTCTGAACTCCTGTAGATACTGAAGCAATGTTTATAGCCAAGGAGGACTCAGAAGATTCTAAGGCTACTAAATAGTAGTAGACCTATTGGGCTAGAGTTGATGTTAACATAATCAGAACAATTCTTTATATTTTAGAAGTTTTTCTAACAAGGCTGAATAATAAAGTCACATTTTGTAGAACTGATTTCACAAAACTTGTTTTCAGAAATGTTTCCAGGTTTCAGGACAACTTTCACAGGTTATAGGATGGTGAATACTGAAGGGCAGCTCTGAGCTATTGCAATCCACTTAGGCTTCGTTCAAATACACACATAAGAGATAAGAAATTTAGGAATTATAAGTTATATGCTTATGTTATAAACACAGTGCTATGAATGAAATGGCAGTGAATCTGAGATATACCAAGATCATGTCCTAGACTTACCCAAAACCTTTACCCAGTAAAGCTCTAAGTCCCTTATATATCAGACTGACAAAAAAAAAAAAAAAAAAAAAAAAAAAAAAAGCAAGCCTTAGGAAGGCCAGCTGACAGAATAGAGGAATAGTGTTAGACTCCAGGTACGGATCCAGAGGAGTGCACGTGTTCAGTCTTGGATTCAAAAGTGTGTAGGATTCTTCTGCATCTGCTACACTCTGTATCTCAAAGAGGGTTTCCTAGTCCTACAGCGCTGACTTCCACATGGCTTCTCACGTACCCACGCTGTGCCTGCTTCCTAGATCTGGTAGCTGGATGACTCCAGTTAGGGCCTGGTCAAGTGAAAGTGGTCAAGGGGAAGTGGACAAAGTAAAGAAAACAGCAGAGGTTGTGGTCAGATTTGGTCCGTAGATGTGTCCTGTTTGCACAGTGTTTGTTTTAAACATGAATTAGTTATTAACTAGTGTTATTTTAACTAGTAACTAATTTAATTTGTTTTTAACTAATGTACAAATCCACTTTCTGGGTTCTTGTGAAAACTGAACTGTTCATGTGACAGTGATCAGCTAGAGCTGAGGGTAGCTTAGCTGCCCCAACTGGATGGGAGGCTGGGTTTTTCATTCTCACAGCCCCACCCCTGGCTGTTGATTTTCTTTACATAGAATTCAGAGGACAGTTAATGTTATTCCTACTGTCATCTATATGAAACTAGGAAATGACAGATTGGTAAGATGGTATATTTCAGTACAAGGGAAAGACAGTATGTTGGTTTCCCAGGGCTGTCATAACAAGGTACCATAAACTGCGTACCTTTAAACAACAGAGATGTATTCTCTCACGGTCCCTGAGGCCAGAAGTCTTAAATCAAGGTGTTGGCAAGGCCATGCTCCCTCAGAGACCTCTGGAGACATTCCTTCCTGCTTGTTGTAGCTTCTGGTAACCCCATGCTATCCTTAGCTTCTGGCAGCATAACCCCAAACTCGGCCCCATCATCTCATGGATGTCTTTCTCTGTCCCAGTTTTCCTGTTCTTATAAGGACAGCTATCATATTGCATTAGGACCCACCCTAATCCAGTATAATGTCATCTTAACCTAATTATATTTACAGAGACCCTTCCAAATAAGGTTACATTCACAGGTACCAGGGGTTAGGACTTTAAGTTAACATTTTGTGGGACACAATTCAAACTGTAATAGGATGGCATATTTCTTTGGGGAGTGCAGAGTAATAGTTTAAGAACAGAGATCCTTGAGGCAGAGTGCTTGTATTCATATTTACAACTTATTTTCTATGTGATCTTGCACAGGCTGCTTACCCCTCTCAATGTCTCCATGCCCTCGTCTATAAAGTGAGGATAATGTTACCTACCTCAAGGAGTTGAAATGAGTGCAAGATCACTTAATACATATAAATGATTTAGAACAGTGAATGGCACATACTAAGTGCTCAATAAACTGAACAATTACTATCAATTATTATTAGCTCCTACTTATACACAGTTTCTTTACATGGAGTATCAGTGCCAAAAATCTATTATTTATAATTCTATGAAACAAATCATGGATGAACAAGGAGCAGTAGATAGGAATGATGCATGAAAAAGAAAAACTCCCAGGACTTGAACCAATAAAAAAAGAGAGTGAGAGAGACTGAAATTTAAGAAGATTTACTCTTTAATGCAAATAAAGTAATTCTAACACATTTAGAATGCTTAGCTTACTCATTTTTTTTAGATTACCTGCATGGCCTCTAAATGTACTCAAAATCACTAAAGACGCAGGCAACATCTTCAAACCTAGAGCCTTAGACAGTTACCATTGGATTGGTGAGCACATGGACTGCAGACAGTAATGGGGAAGTTACACCAGGGAGAACATCCAAGGAACACATGACTTCTAAGCATCCCCACCTGTCTCCTTGGAGGCATGTTATTACCATCTTCCTTCCCAAAAATACTTGGGTTGAAATTATCCTTGTTTCCAGTCCCTGGGTCAGAGATTGAGGCTGAATAATTATTTGAATATCTACCAAACTTTTCCTCCTAATGGAACAAATATTTTGAGATACATTATTTTGTTTTTCCACATAGCCTTTATGTAAGATAACCATGCAGCTTGAGTTTTTTTAAAAACTGATGGAGAAGGTTTAAAGAAATGACAAGACTTTTTTAAGTACCTGGAAGAAAATCATTCTGTAGGCTAGTGACTCTGGGGTTTGTAATACTACAGAGTATATATGCCTCCTTCTCAAAGATCCTTCTACTCTGGAAACATGAGAATAGTCAGATAGAAGGGACATACATATATGTTACTATGATTGTGATTTTATTTTAATAAAAGAAGTTAGGCTGTTTAATTTTTGGCGAAGAAGTGGTGTTTTATAGTTCAAGTGTTACTAATTTGGAACATTTTGATTAAATGATGAATTCATCAGGACTCCTTTGGTTGCAAGTGAAAGAAAGCCAGCCCACGCCAGCTTATGAAAATACAAGGAACTTAATTGTTTACATAGCTATGGTTTCCAGAGGTGCATCTGGCTTCAAGCATGGTTGCAGCCAGGAACTCAAATGATCTCATCTGGACCCTTTTTCAGCTCTGCTGGTTTCTTTATTCATCATTATTCAGACAGGCATATAACCAGTAAAATGACCACCAGCAGCTTGAGACTGTCATCTTCCTGGTTTAGCAATCTCAACAGGAAGAGAACTTGTTGAGCCGCACATCTAGCGATCGGCCACAGAGAAGATATGGATCAACTCAGTTTGGCTCCACATGTGGTGAATAATCACTGTGGCCCAGGGAACGGAGTATTCTGGTGGGCCAGCCTGGGGCGTGTTCACCAGTGCTGCCACAGACGTGCATCCAGTGACTGAAAACCCCACGGGGTCTCAGGGAGTGAGGGAGTCTTTCTCCAAATGAATTAGAAGAAGAGATTTGGGAATGTGTACTGAGAAGACCAAAACTGTGGTAAATTCAGCCATTACAAATGGTACATGAAGTAACTCAGAAACTGTAACTTCTGATTTTACAATGACGTGTAAAGAACTTTCCACCTTCTCCTGTTAAAATGTCCATTCAAAACAAAGGAAATAAGAAACAAAAATTCCACCTTTTTTTTTTTTTTGATAAAAAGTGGGTGACATCAGTACTTCTCATAAATATGAATACAGAAAGTGTATGATACCATGACTTAGTGGAGTAGAGGAAGGCGAAACCTAAGCACCTACAGAAGAGGATAGTGTCAGGAAGCAGTTTTACCTTATAGAACCTTAGAAGGTTCTGTAACTAAAGGTTAGGCTGAAGGAGGAGGTGAGGCATGGCACTGGAAACAGATGACCAGCTGAAAGTCTGTAAAAGGACCAGCTGGACACCCAGGTCCTTGTCTAACCCCAGCCAGATGAGTACCTTCCCCCAACCCAGAAGATGGGGACACAGGAACAGTGAGCACCAGGAGCCAGACTTCTAAGTACCAAACACAGTGTTAGAGGATTTTCCAGAGAAACAGAATGATCCCAGAGAAAGTCCCCGTAGGGGTTCCCCCACAGAGAAAGCCAGCTTGCTGCCCTGGTTGCTTTTCAGTGACACTCACCTTCAACAAGCTCCCTTCCCCCCCCCACCTCCCCGACACAGACAGAGCTGCCAACTTGCTCTACTAATAATTTACACTTAAGTAGGAATAGACAGCCAAGGATCACCAGATATTTAGGTATGACTCCAATATGATAGAGATAAAATAAACCCAAAGGACACAAAGGAAGACCTCTGATGAGACAGAAACTATAGAGACAGCAGTAAGAAACTAAAGAAAGAAACTATAGGGGCACCTGAGCAGCTCAGCCCAGGTCATGTCATGGTCATGAGATCAAGCCCTGCTTGAGCCCTGATCAGCTCCGAGCTGTATGGAGCCTGCTTGAGATCCTCTCTCTCTCCCTCTGCCCACTCCGTCCCTGCTGCTCTTGGTTTTGCACACACACACGTGCTCTCTCTCAAAGAAAAAAGAAAGAAAAAGAAAAGAAACAGGTCTTTAAAAATGTGAGAAGGTTTTGCATAGAAAGTAAGTCTTTTTAAAAAAGGAGAATTAAAGGAAAGGAAAATTAAAGAACGGGAAATAACTCCCAAAATTAGAAATCTAAAGGCTAAAAAAAATTCACTGAGCTGTTGAAAGATAAATTTGAGGAAGAAGTCATTAGTGACATAAACCAGCAGGTCCAGTAGCAGCCCACTAATACATGAGAAAATGGGAGAGAATCATCCAAGAAATAACATAAGACAGTTTCCTAGAACAGAAGGAAAGATAAGTCTTCAAGTTTCAAGAGAAGGAAAAAATTGTCATATGTAAAGTGTTTTGAATAAAAGCAAACAAGAGACTTCTCAACATCTGTGCTGGTACGGAAACATCTAAATGTGTGAAGAATTTTCTTAAGGGGTAATTTTATCATAAAGAAAGCATTTCTTCCTTTACCTGAGACTTGTCAAATATATCTAAATAGTCTCCTTAAGTCGTTTTTAAAAAAATATTTCACTTATAAATCTTCCATCATTTAAACTTACTTAAATTTTTGTATATTCTGAGGTACACCTGCAAATTTCTGTCAGATTTGAGGCATTTTCACGGTACTTAATCTCATTTTTCTTCTTTTGCTTCACTAATCCACTCAACAGATTATTAGAATGAACTTTTCCCAAGATACAATGGAGTTGATTAGTCCAACATCTATAGTTTCATAGTTTATAATCAGTGACAATAAATGTGATTAATTTAGAAAGTCACTGATGATACTCGGGTATGTGATAGCAGGACTTGAAAAATGTTTGCCATTTTTTTTCTTTGTCCCAACATACAGTGATTTGAAGTTAACAGAATTTGGGCCTTACTCTCTTAAAATGTTTGGCTTTTATTTTTATACATGAATAATATAGAATAATAATATATATAATAATAATAATATACGTGAACTAATAATAATATACTAATAATATAGAATAATAATATATATAATAATAATATACGTGAACTAATATGGAATATTAGTTTTTATCTTTTTTTTCTCAGTGAAGAAGGCAGAGTCCCAAATGGTATTTTCTTCCAGAAAATTAAAAAGGACCTCACAAGTTGAAATTTAGCAGATATATTTTTCAAATTTTAATTATCTGAAAAAATAATGTTTTTAGGATTCAGTGAATATTCTTGTTGACTGTATGACTGATAAAGTATTTTATTATGGTATCATTAGATTGAAAGTTACTCCAAATTGCATTTGGTTTTTAAAATATTCTCACTTTTAATCTGGAAATACTATAAAAGAATTAAAATGTTTAGGTACAATGCACTTTCTCCTTTCTTTTTGGATTAGTTTCTAAAGCCTAATGAAATGGAAGGCAAGTGTCTTTTCTCAGTTTAAAAAAAAAAAAGTTCTATTTTATTCCTTAATGTACTATAATGAAACCAAAATAATATAGAAAACTCAAGACATGAAAGAGTGCCAGGATGGTTCTTGCCAATATAACTTTAGAATTGTGCTGAGTAGCTTTTGCTATAAAACTAGACCAGCTAGTTTATTATGTATTCTCTAGGTAATGACATTTTATAGAGGATTTTTGTAGTTCTTTTGGGTCAGCAAGGTCAAGAACTTTAAATTAGAATTATTAGAACTGGAAGGCATCCTCTTATTCACTTTCTAATTGAGGGAAATTAAGTCCTGAGGAATCATGATTTACCCAGGGTCACACAGCTCACAGTGAAGGTTGGAAGAGAATCATGGCCTCCTGGCAGTCAGGTCAGTGATCTTTGTAAAAGACTTTTTGGATTTATTCTTACCACCATCATGTTATGTTTCAGCGCCCATAACTTATTGTACTGGGCCCAATTAGCAAATTAGAAGTTTATGTTTAATCTCCTAACGCTGAGGGAACATTTAGAATTAGGAATATTGACAATAACAAAAGCAGGAAATGGCAAGTAACATTTTGAAGAAATTTTTGCGTAGGTTAGAAGATATCCCTTGATTACACTCTGGTCCTGGTCTCTAGAGGGAATTCCATTGTTCATTATTCTCTAGGACCTAATTCTGCCTTCCAGAAGGTTCTTTCTTGTTTGTTTTTTTCCAAGGTCAACTCATGTCGTCATTGGGGAATATGTCCTCCTTGGAGGCTATGTAACCTTTATTTCCTACTTTCTGTCCCTGCAATTTTGGCTGCATGAGCATTGTTTTAAGGGTCAAAGGCTTATAGGCAAGGCTTGTGGGGTTTTTGTCCATGTTATTTCCTCTGAAACTTAGTTGGCTCTGATCTATCTTCTTCCAGTTAATTCCATGTGCTAGTAATAGAGTGACTACATGTCGAAGACTGGCAGAGAGTTTTAGTTTATATTTCTTGTGCATGGTGAGTAATAATGCCCTTTCACTCTGAAAACTATCCCAGTTTGGACAATAAATTAATATGGTCACTCTAACCAAAAAGTGCACCAGAAAATCCTATTTTATTCCTTTGCTTCCTTAACCCTATTCCTCCCTCTCTCAACTTTCTGGGTGCTGTACTTCACCAGATCTGCGGCAAGGCTGACTTCCCTCTGTTTACCTGAGAAAACCTAATGGACCATTTTTGCTCAAAGCTTTTCAGCCTTCTTTCTTACTGTATGAAATCCAGAAATAGTCAGTGTTTCTAGCCCTTGGACCCCCCAAATTTCTGGATCCTCTGTTCCCTCTCATTTCCACTCTCAAATCTCTTTAGTTATTGCCTGTGCACCTTTCTTTCTTGTAAATTCTCAGTAAGAGCGGAAAGTAATATTGTTATTCTAGTATTCTGTTTTCCATCTCCTTTTCCCCCCAGCTGTACACTTGGTAGATACCACCGTGCCTTTGAAGCTATCTTAGGCATTTAAAATAATTGAGGTATACTTTACATTCAGTAAACACACAGCTCTTAAGCATTCAGTTCAGTGAGTTTTGACAATCGTGTACATCTGTTGTAAACCACTACCCCAAATAAGATCTAAAATACTTCCATTACCCCAGATGTATGTCTCTTTCCAGTTAATTGTCTGCTTTGCTCCCCTGAAGGCAACCACTTTTTTTTACTTCTATCACCATGGGTTCCTTTTGGCAGGCAATATTTTTATTAAGTGTTTTGTGACTACACGACATAACGATCTTCCCATCCTTTACTCAGTTTCTTTATTTGCTGCTGTGTGGCTGCTAAGCAGTGGCCATACATTTTAGTTTTTTTGTTTGGTCTGCTCCCCACTCAAAGATACCAGTTTTCATGTTAGTGAAAACTACTGTAATAAATGGACTCCAAAAAGTATAATAGGTTAAACCTAGTCAAAGTGTACTTATTGCTAATAACCGGTGTATTGAAGGCATTCCTAATCTGAAGGTGACTTTCTGTAATGTGGGCCTCTGAGGCCTCCAGCGGTTGGGGAAAGAGCAGGAGCACACACCTCACATGCTGCAAGGTTCAGGTTGAACCTGAGAACCGACCTTCAGCCACTTGCACTGACATCCCTCTGGGGAAGACTGTTCCTAAGACCACTATCCATAAGTTACCTGGGGTACCTGGGGGAGGGTTTAGAAATGTCGACTCTGGCTGGGCAGCCACTTCTCAGTGACAGCTGCACACTGTGACAGGGGAGAGTAAAGTCAGGACGATGTTGTCTACAGGTTAACATGGTTAATGTCACAGCTTCTATTTTGTTTCAGTAACATAATACCATTTTGCTTTTCTTTTTTTGTCTTCATGTTACTTCCCTTGCTTTCTTTGTGATGTACTCTTTTATGCCTTTTGAGTGAACATTTTAGCATTTGAAAATAAAAACAATGGTATTGCTATCTCTGTGGTAATGTTCAAAGTAAAAGCAACTGACTTGTTTTTAGATTTTTCTGATGCAATTAAGATTATCTGTGGTCATCAACAGAGACAATGGAGTCTTTTTAAAAAATTCTTTATTTTAATTCCAGTATGGCTATCATACAGTGTCACATTAGTTTCAGGTGTAACACTGAAACAATACAGTAATTCAACAATTTTGCACATGACTCAGTGCTCATCAAGATAAGTGTACTCTTTAATTTTTTTTAACATTTATTTATTTTTGGGGCGCCTGGGTGGCTCAGTCGGCTAAGCGTCCGACTTCAGCTCAGGTCACAATCTCGCAGTTCGTGGGTTCGAGCCCCGCGACGGGCTCTGTGCTGACAGCTTAGAGCCTGGAGCCTGTTTCAGATTCTGTGTCTCCCTCTCTCTCTGACCCTCCCCCGTTCATGCTCTGTCTCTCCCTGTCTCAAAAATAAATAAACGTTAAAAAAAATTAAAAAAAAACATTTATTTATTTTTGAGAGAGAGTGAGTGGGGGAGGGAAAGCGCGGGGGGGAGGGCAGTGCTAGAGGAGGGAAGAGGATCTGAAGCAGGCTCTGTGATTACAGCAGAGAGCCCAATGTGGGGCTCGAACTCATGAATGGTGAGATCATGACCTGACCTGAAGTTGGACACTCAATTGACCGAGCCACCCAGGTGCCCCAATAAGTGTACTATTTAATCCCCATCTTCTATTTCACCCATTCCCCCAACCAACCAACTCCCCTCTAGAAACCGTCAGTTTATTTTCTATAGCTAAAAGTCTGTTTCTTGGTTTGTCTCTCTTTTTTCCCCCTTTCTTTGCTTGTTTTATTTCTTAAATTACATATATGAATGAAATTACATGGTATTTGTTTTTCTCTGACTGACTTACTTCACTTAGCATTAGCATTATACTCTCTAGCTCCATCCATGTTGTTGAAAATGGCAAGGGGTGCCTGGGTGGCTCAGGCAGTTAAGCGTCTGACTTTGGCTCAGGTCATGATCTCACAGCTTGGGTGACATTGGGTTCGAGCCCCGTGTCAGGCTCTGTGCTGACAGCTCAGAGCCTGGAACCTGCTTCGGATTCTGTGTCTCCTCTCTCTCTCTGCCCCTCCCCCCACTCACACTCTGTCTCTCTCTCTTTCTCAAAAAATAAACATTAAAAAAATTTTTTTTGATAAAAAAAGAAAATGGCAAGAGTTCATTAGTTTTTATGGCTGAATAATATTCCATTGTGTATGTGTGCATGTATATGTATACGTGTGTGTGTGTGTGTATCATTTCTTTATCCACTCATCTATCAGTGGACACTTGGGTTGCTTCCATAACTTGAGTCTTGTAAATAATGCTGTGATAAACATAGGGGTACATATATCCTTTTGAATTAGTGTTTTTGTATTTTTTTGGTAAATACCCAGTAGTGTGATTACTGGATCTTAGGGTAATTGTATTTTTTATTTCTTGAGGAACTTCCATTCTGTTTTCCACAGTGACTGTACCAGTTTGCATTCCCACCAACAGTGCACAAGAGTTCCTTTTTTTTCCACATCCTCACCAATACTTGTAACTTCTTGTGTTTTTGGTTTTAGCTACTCTGACAGGTGTGAGGCAATATCCTTATACTTCTGATTTGCGTTTCCCAAATGATGAGTGATGCTGATCATCTTTTCATGTGTCTCTTAGCCATCTGGATATCTTCTTTGGAGAGATGTCTCTTCGTGTCTTCTGCCAATTTTTAAATTGGATTATTTGTTTTTTGGATATTGAGTTGTTTAAGGTCTTTATATATTTTGGATACTAACCCTTTAACGGATATGTCATTTGCATGTATCTTCTCGCATTTAGTAGATTGTCTTTTAGTTTTCTGGGTTCTTTCCTTTGCTGTACAGAAGCTTTTAATTTTGATATAGTCTCCATAGTTTATTTTGGCTTTTATTTCCCTTCCCTCAGGAGACGTACCTAGAAAAAATGTTGCTACAGCCAATGTTAGAGGAAATAATTTAAGTCAGTAAAAGATAAGGACCCTGATATTACTTGTATCCAATATAGAATAGAATAGATATCCTACCAGAGATCCTAGCCAGCAGAATAAGGTGGGGGGTGGGGTCATAAAAGAAAAGGTGTAGGAATGGAGATGAAGAAAAACACGCTGTCATTATTGACAAATGATATGTAGAAAATTTCCAGAACTCTATAGCTAAATTCCTAGAATTAACTAGAGAGTTTAGCAAGGTTTTTGGATGCAAAATTAGTATAGGTAAGCCAATTAAATTTCTGTAGACCAGCAACAACAACAACAACAACAACAACAACAACAAGACAGAGAATATAATTTTAAGAACAATTTATTGTGAAATAATTAACATCCTACATAGCCATGCTCTACTTTCTCAAAACTAAGAAGTTGACACTGGTACAATAATGTTAACTAACCTATGCCTTTATTTGGATTTTCCCAGTTTTTCTACTTACACCCTTTGTCTACTTCAGGATCAAATCCAGGCAGCTGTATCTATTGAATCCTAATCCAATTTGCAGCTATTCCTTGGCCTTTTCTTTTTAGGGCCCTGTCACTTTTGGAGAGTAATGGTGAGGTCTTTTGGAGACTGGACCTCATGATTTTATCATACAACATGACATTACTAGTAGTGTTAACCTCGACCAGTTGGTGAAGGTGGTATCTGCTGGATTTCTCCATGGTAGTTACTATAGTAAATGTAATTTTAAAATTACACAGTTTACAATATAGAATGTAATATACAACACAATGTAAATAACATTTGGATAAATCTTAACAAATAATGTCTATGACCTTTATTGAGAAAACTATAAACTTCTGTTGAACAGTAACTATGATCCAATTAAATAGAAACGCCCTATTCATGTATTGGGAGACTAAAGTTTGCAAAGATGTTAATTCTCTTAATGCACTTAGAATCAGATTCCTAACAGATTTGGGGGGTTTTAACATTACTACTACTCACGCTATTATTATTTTTATTGTTGTTGTTATTTTGGTGATACCTAACATTGTAATTCTGGACTTAAAAGATGCTCAACATCACTCATTATCAGGAAAATGCAAATCAAAAGTACAATAAGGTATCACCTCACACCTGTTGGAATGGCTAAAATCAAAAACACAATAAGTAACCAGTGTAAGGAGGTGGAGAAAAAGGAACCCTTGTGCACTTGTTGGTAGGAATGCAAACTAGTGCAGCCACTGTGGAAAACAGTAAGGAAGTTCCTCAAAAAGTTAAAAATAGAATTACCCTCAGATCCAGTAACCGCACTAGTAGTTATTTACCCAAAGAATACAAAAACATTAATTCGAAGGGGTACATGTACTTGTATGTTTATAGCAGCATTATTTTTCAAGAACCAAATTATGGAAGCAGCCCACATGTTCACTGATAGATGAATGGATAAAGAAGTGTGTGTGTGTGTGTGTGTGTGTGTGTGTGTGTGTGTGTGTAATGGAATATTATTCAGCCATAAAAAGGAATGAAATCTTTCCATTTACAACAACATGGATAGAGCTAGAGAGTACACTGCTAAGTGAAATAAGTCAGAGAAATACAAATACCACATGATTTCACTCATGTACAAAATTTAAGAAACAAAACAAATGAAGAAAGGGAAAAAAGAGAAGAGACAAACCAAGACATAGACTCTTAATTATAGAAAACAAACTGATGGCTACCAGAGGGGAGAGAGATGGGGCATGAGGCAAATAGTGATGGGATTAAGGAGTACCCTTGTCATGATGAGCACCAAGTGATGTATGGAGTTGTTGACTCACTATATTGTACACCTGAAACGAATAGAATACTATGCTAAATATACTGGAATTAGAAACTTAATAAACAAATAAATGAAAGAAAAGAAAATGTTATGTGATTATGTTCACAGTTGTAAAAAAGACATTAGAATTCTATAGAAAATTATATTTTAAAAGGTCAATCAATAGAATATTGGTGTAAAAACTTTTTTAAAGAAGATGATCCAAAAATTACAAAGATACTCCTGAAGAACAAAGTGTTTTTCCTCCTTATTTAATGACAGTATAAAACTAATAATTAAACCAACGTGTTGTATAAGGATATAAAAGTTGGTCATTGGAAAGAATAGAAAATTCAGAAACGGATCCATCTATATATAGAACTCAGATTTCTTTTTTTTTTAATTAATTATTTTTTACATTTATTTATTTTTGAGAAACAGAGAGACAAAGTGTGAGTGGGGGAGGGGCAGAGAGAGAAGGAGACACAGAATCCAAAGCAGGCTCCAGGCTCTGAGCAAGCAGTCAGCACAGAGCCTGATGCAGGGCTCGAACCCACGAACTGCGAGATCATGACCTGAGCCGAAGTGGGACGCTCAGCCCAGGTGCCCCTAGAACTCAGGTTTCTGAGAGAACTGGTATTGTAGATCAGTGGGGAGAGATGGATAGATTTTTTTTTTTTAATTTTTTTTTTCAACGTTTTTTATTTATTTTTGGGACAGAGAGAGACAGAGCATGAACAGGGGAGGGGCAGAGAGGGAGGGAGACACAGAATCGGAAACAGGCTCCAGGCTCCGAGCCATCAGCCCAGAGCCTGACGCGGGGCTCGAACTCACGGACCGCGAGATCGTGACCTGGCTGAAGTCGGACGCTTAACCGACTGCACCACCCAGGCGCCCCTAGATGGATAGATTTTTAAGTAGATGATGCTGAGGCAAGAGATTGCTCAGATGAAGGAGAATAATACTGGATTCCTATCTTACATCATATACAAGATGGGAAATGGTTAAACTACAACTTTTAAATTAATTATAAGTAAACTTAAAGGTAAAATTTGAAGCAGAACTCAGGAAAGAAGTTGAAGAAAAAAACCAAAACTAGCAGAGAAATGAAAACATAATTGGAAGGAGTGCAAGAAAAAAGATGGTACGGTAAAATAGTGAGGTCATAGAGATTAGAAATGAGAGAACTGAACCAAGTCAAATACACAGTCAAAGAATGACATAACACCTTGAGATTTAAAATATTCGTGTTTGTAATAGGCCAGAACTGCATCATTTATTAACTTTTCTCATCCTGCTGAGTTATGTACCAGAAATCATAAAGTGATCTATAAATTATTGTAATGATGTATCTACTGATAACTCAATTGCTCAATCACTGGTTGAAAGCAAAGAATGGAAACCACTTGACTTGCAGAGGGATTTATTATCACTTTGTCAGTTCAGGGAAGTTTATCAAGAAAGCTTAACTAAGACTTGCCAAATGATGATTAAAACCTATTACTAGTTTACTTAGAGACACCTTGTTCGACCCAAAATAGTTAGAAAGCGTTGTTGAGAAACACTATTAATTTTAATACATATTCTCCAATATACAGTAAGATTTTAGAGAAATTTTTTGTCTTAACATATGTCTGAAATGTATTTTTAATCAAAACCTTCCAGCTATAAATGTAGATCACTCAATCTAAGTAAAATGATTGTCATTTAATCTAATTGACAAAGCTAGTCTTCAGTTTCAAGTTTATCTTTCAAATCAGACTTCCTCTGTGGGTAAAAGTCCAACTTGACTTTTCAGCTCAAATAAATATGTTAATGTATGTCTCCATGACGACGATCACACAGCTGAATTCTAATTCTAATATAGATAAATAGATAAGGCACAGAGCCTTACTATGCGTTGCCTGGATACAGTAAGATACTGCTGCCTTCAATATTTCTTTGCTTTGTGTTTGCTGAGGTCTTCCAAAGTTGCAATGATTCTTTTACAATAATAAGGATACAGAAGATGTACGGTCCTTAAGTGAAAATGCCCTCACTACTCCTTCATTCTGCTATATATCTGAACTTATAATATACTAGCACAGGCCCACATACTCCATTTCTTAATAAAATATATGTTACTTGTATATATATATATACACGATGAGGGAAGAACAAATCCTTGTTGTACTGCCTCGATTAAAGGGAGGATTTCTATGTTTGACATCCTGGAGAGTTTTTATATTCCAGGGAAATGCACTAGATAGGATTAGTGAGTAGTATGCCTTTCTTTTGTAAAGTGGGAAAAATGACTGTGAAGGAAGGGAAGAGGAAATGAGAAAGAGACTGACCTTAGCTGCAGGTACATTTCCAGAAAGATCAGTAGTAGAAAAGATGGAAGCTGAAGATCTGGAATTTGATTGCCTTAACACTGTCTGTGTGCACATATCTCTTGGGAAGTCTTCATGTAGCCCCAGTGTACCTCAGTTTGTCGACTACTGATACAGAAGACAGGCAGAGAGGATCCATTATATATATAATTGTACACACAATACCCAAGCTAATGAAGCAAAACTAATGCTTAGAGATTAAGCTTTTCTGAAATAAAAGACAACTGGAATCTGAAGATTGAAAGGGCATAGTGTGCGGCTGGGCCTTTTTTAGTAAAGTTGCTTGACTTCAGAAGTCAAGAAAGATTTTGGTGGGGAGCCAGGCAATAGGTCAAGTTATTTATAAGGCAGGAAATTATGTTGGCTTCAGATTTCATTCAGTGCAAGTTTTCATACAATGGAATATACTTAAAAGATTTTCAAGAAAAGAATAGGTAAGAAAGAACTGATCTATTTCTCAAGAAATAGGAAAGAATCGTGACTTTCCAGTAGTCTCATCATTGATAGAAAGGATCTGAGACAAGATGTTTGAGAAAATCAACTGCATAAATATACTTGTTTTGCTACTGGTTTGACTTCTTAAACATAAGAATGAAGCCATAAGTTTTCATGATACCAGTCTCCAAAAGTTAGTTCATGATAAGGTAGAATCTTAGACATCAACTTTGCTGATACTATACTACGAGTGGTGTTATCAAAAATCTTCCCCAGAAAGATTTATTTTGCTTTTTTCTAGGCAAAATAAATCAAATCTGTAAAAGACCTTGTATGCTTAAGTTAGGAAAAGTCCAAATATGTTTATGTTGGTGAGGAAATAAAAAATATACCACCACTGTCAGTTTGGAACAAAACTACATAGTTTGTGAGCTGTGGTAAAAAATAAGTATCCTGCATTCCTTTTTGAAAAGCCATCTGAAGAAGTAAAACATATATATTTTTTCAGTTGTAAAGAGGTTTAGTGTCTAAACCAAGTTTTCTACTGCCTATATACTCTGGTATTTCTCTTCATGACTTCTGTGGTTGACAGCAACAGATGACTAAAGTGGAAGTCTGCAATAAGTTTATCTGCAAGAGAGCTGACGGTGCTCTTTGCTCCTGATACTACAGCCAGGGTATTGGACATTTGAGCTGTGAATTGGGTTCTTCAGTTTGATTACCCAGAGGATGGCAACTCACATTCACAGAGCAGATAGACCTGCCAAGTAGATGATGAAGGTTTATTAATTTTACTTCTCTCAGAAGTAAAAAGGATGGTGTAGCAACTTCTTGAGAATAAAGTGCCTATGAAGGAAATAAAAATCAATCCAGAAAAACTTAAGGATATCTAGAGGAAAAAATTAGTAAATAACTAGAGTCATTTTTAGCCTAAGATCAGCAATTAAGAAAGAGCTCAAAGGTATTTTGTTTTCTACCTCATTCATATATGATGAATGATGAAGAATCATTTGATTTGAGTAAGTTACCTTTACCCAAATGTGTTATGTCTTTTGGTCTTGCTGTGAAACCATGAATAAGATTTCTTCAGAAAACATAGAAAGAACTGACCAAAGAATTGCTAATGAGTTAGGGCTCTGTGTCTCACAATTGACTAGGTAGAATTCAGAGCTTATTTCAATGAGAAAATGTCCGTTCTTCAGTAAGGTAGAAAGAGACCAGAAGCAAAAGAAGAGTGCAAGCTGGCCAGTGGTATTAATAATGAAGAAGGGGAAGAGGAGGAGAAAGAGTGAAACAGATGAAGGGGAAATTGGAAGAAAAAGTGGTAAAAACAAAAGGCCTCAAACTGAGTCTGCTCCTAATACTGATGAGGCACAGAAAATCAAATCACAGAAACCAAGTAATGATACATTTTAAGTGAATAAGAAAACAGTGTTTACTGATGAAGGGAAGTTGGTTCACCAGTGACCACCAATGTAGAAATGTATTGTGAAAGATACCAAGGAAGAAGATCATACCAATACCAACCTTAATAAAGCAAAAGAAAGGTTTTGGGTTGAGGATAAATTTGACTAAGAAAAGTATATGAAGAAAGCTAAGGCAAAGCATATGGAGAAAAGACTTTAAAAAAGAGAAGCCAAGAAGATGGTGGAGAAGAAGGACCCTGAACTCATCCTGACCCACATTTACAACTAGATACCATCCACATCCAAGACAATAAACTGGAGGGTGATCTGAAGACTGATGGAACTGTGTGCACAGATAGGGCAGAGAAATGGGCCCTCATAACAGAGACATAAGGAACACTAATCCCCATAGTATTTGGCTTTAAAAGCCAGAGAGGCTGAATTGCAGGAGTTTGTAAAACCAGTGGGACTTGGAACCTGGAGTTTCAGTAGTCAGTGGACTCAGTAGTGGATGAGCTAAGAGAGTGAGTGGTAGTTGGGTCTCCACCCTTAAAGAGATAGCAGCCTGCATAGAGAGGCAGCATAAAAACAGTTAACACAAAGCCAGAGGCAAAGAGGAGACAGATCTGTTTATACTGATTTTAGAGCATGTTGGGGGACATCTTTGAAAATGAGGGAGCTGGCAGACACCATTTTCCTCCCTGCATAAACACAGCCATCTGTGGGAGGCAGTGCTGCCCAGACAACAGGTACCTAACCTGCTAGCAGCGGGCCACACCCATGAATTCTCCTGAGGACTCACCCACTCCACGCCTGCTGCCTGGACCCTGGGCTCAGGGCAAATGTTGTTTAAGCCCTGTGAGTACCCTGCCCAGCCACTGATGCACAGCTGCCAGTGTGCATTTGTACCCAGCCACTGCACCATGCCCGGCCTCATCGCCTCACCCCCGCCCTGCCCAGCTGCTCTGGTGCACAGACCCCAGCTGCTACAGCACTTCAGGAGGTTCAGCATTGGACTAGTGGCCCAGTGTAAATTTTGCTAACATCACTGCTCCACTCCCAAGTTCCCTGACAGGTAGAACCCCTCAGAGCTGGCCTGCCTGGGTCCTACTAACACCACAGAGAGCAAGAACAGCCACAACTGGTAGAGAGTCAGTGCAGACGAGTGCACTGAAAGGAAAAGTGACTCAGACACAACAGCAGGGTGTAAACAACATACATAGGATACTCTTCTAAAATGCCAGGTTCTGGTGAACAGGGAACATTGCACTGCAGGGCAATCCAGGACCTCTTCTTCATAAAGTCACTACTTTCAAGAGTAGAAGGCATCGCTGACTTTCTTAACACACAGAAACGGAAGGAGAGGCAGACAGAATGAGACAGAGAAAATTATCCCAAATGAAAGAACAGGACAAGGCCACAGTCAGAGATCTAAGCAAAACAGATATGAGTAACATGTCTGACAGAATTTAAAGCAGTGATCATAAGGATAACCACTGGACTTGAGAAAAGAGTGGAAGATATGAGTGAAACCCAGAGATAAGGAATAACATAGCAAAAATAAAGAGCTCAATAAACAAAATGAGAAACACGCTTAATGGAATGAACATCAGGATGGAAGAAGCAGAGGAACTTATTAGTGACCTAGAAGACAGAGTAATGGAAATAATCCAGATGAACAAAAGAGAGAAAAAAGAATTATGCAAAATGAGAATGGACTTAGGGAACTTAGTGACTCCATCAGACATAATAACATTTGTATTACAGGAGTCCCAGAAGAAGAGGATAGACAAAAGGAGGCAGAAAATTTAATTGAAGAAATAATAGCTGAAAATTTCCCTAATTTTGGGAAAGAAACAGATATCCAGATCCAGGAGGCACTGAGAATGCCCATCAAAATCAACAAAAGCAGACCCACATCAAGACATAGTGTCATTAAATTGGCAAAATACAATGTACACAAAAATATTAAAAATCAGCAAGACAAAAGAAGTCAGTAACTGGCAAGGGAAAAAGCATAAGGCTAGCAGGAGAGTTTTCAACAGAAACTTGGCAAGCCAGAAGGGAATGGCATGATGTATTCAAAGTGCTGAACGGGGGAAATCTGTAGCCAAGAATACTCCATCCAGCAAGGCTATCATTCAGAATAGAAGGAAAGGTGAAAAGTTTCCCAGACAAACAAAAGCTAAAGGAGTTTGTGACCCTTAAACCAGCCCTGCAAGAAATATTAAAGGGACTCTTTGAGTGGAAAGGAAAGGCCAAAAGTGATATAAGGGTGGGATATGCAAAAGTAGTAAAAGCGAATATTTCTGTAAAAAAATGAACCAAGGAACTCACACAGAAGAAAAGGATATAATATATAATAGCATATACCTAAAGCATATACCTAAAACGGGGAAGGGAGGAGAAAAGAACAGTCCAAACTTAAACAGTCATCAACTTAATATAGATTGCTATGTGCGGAAGAGGTTATTATGTACAAACCTGATTGTAATCGTATATCAAAAGCCACTAATAACCATGCAAAGAATAAAAAAAGAAATCCAAATATATCACTAAAGAAAATCTGCAAAACATGAGAGACATGAAAATATCAGAGAAGATCTTCAGAAACAATCATAAAACAAGTAATAAAATGGCAATAAATACATACCTATCAATAATTACTTTGAATAGAAATGGACTAAACACTCCAGTCAGAAGACATAGGGGTGACAGAATGAATTAAAAAAAAATCTCATCTATATGTTGTTTATAAGAAACTCATTTTACACCTAAAGACACGTGCAGATTTCAAGTGAGGGGTTCGAGAAACATCTGTCATTCAAATGGATGTTAAATGAAAGCTGGAGTAGCAATACTTATGAGACCAAATAAATTTTAAAAGTAAGACTGTAACAAGAGAAAAAGACACTTATATATATATATAATAATAAAGGACAATCCAACAAAAAGATAGAACAATTATAAATATTTATGCACCCAACATAGAAGCACACAAATACATAAAAGACTTAATCACAGACATAAATAAATGAATTAATAATGCAATAATAGTCGGGGACTTTAACACCCCACTTACATCAATGGACAGATCATCAAAACAGAAAATCAACTAGGAGACAATGTCTCTGAATGACACACTGGAACAGATGGATTTAACAGATAATTCAGAACATCAAACCCTAAAACAGCAGACACATTCTTTCAAGTGCACATGGAACATTCTCCAGAATAGCTCACATATTAGCCCATAAAACAAGCCTAAACAAATTCAGGAAGACTTAAGTCATACATACTATGCACCTTTTCTGCCCACAATGTTATGAAACTAGAAGTCAACCACAAGAAAAAAGTCTGGAAAGACCACAAATAAATGGAGTTTAAACAACACGCTAATAATCAATGAATGGGTCAGCCAGGAGATAAAAGAAGACAAAAAAGTACATGGAAACAAATGAAAATGACCACATAATGGTCCAAAACCTTTAGGATGCAGCAAAAGCACTTCAAGAGAAAAGTTTATACCAATACAGTCCTACCTCAAGAAGCAAGAAAAATATCAAACAACCTAACCTTACACCTATAGGAGCTAGAAAGAGAACAAACAAAACCTAAAATCATCAGAAGGAAGGAAATTATACTAAATATTAGAGCAGAAATAACTGATATTAAAAACTAAAAAAAAAAAAAAACTAGTAGAATGGATCAATGAAATGAGCTGGTTCTTTAAAAAAATCAATAAAATCGATATACCTCTGGCCAGTCTTACCAAGAACAAAAGAGAAAGGATTCAAATAACACAAATGACAGAGGAGAAATGACTAAGACCACAGAAATACAAATAATTATAAGAGAATATTATGAAAAACTACATGCCAAAAAATTGGACAACCTAGAAGAAATGGATAAATTTCTAGAAGCATATAAATTACTAAAACTGAACCAGGAAGAAATAGAAAATTTGAACAGACCAATAATCACCAAAGAAATTGAATCAGTAAATAAAAAACTCCCAACAAACAAAAGTCCAGGTGGCTTCACAGGTGAATTCTACTAAACATTTAAAGAGTTAATACCTAATTCTTCTCAAAGCTATTACAGAAAATAGAAAAGGAAGGGAAACTTCCACATTCATCTATGAGGCCAGCATTATCCTAATACCAAAAGTGAATAAAGACACCACTAAAAAAGAGCTACAGGCCAATATCCCTGATGAACACGATGTAAAAACCCTCAGTAAAATGCTAGCAAACTGAATCTAAAAATACACTTAAGAAAACTATCACAATCAAATGGGATTTATTTCTGGGTTGTAAGGATGGTTCAATATTCACAAATCAATCAAGGTGATATACCACATCAATAAGAATAAAGATAAAAACCCTATGATCATTTCAGTAGATGCAGAAAAAGCATTTGACAAAGTACAACATCCATTCATGGTAAAAGCCTTCAACAAAGTAGGTTTAGAGGGAACATATTTCAGCATTGTAAAGGCCATATATAAAAAACCATAGCTAACATCATCCTCAATAGGGAAAAACTGAGAGCTTTTCCCCTAAAATCAGGAACAAGATAAGGATGACCACTCTTACCACTTTTATTCAACATAGTACTGGAAGTCCTAGTCCCAGCAAGCAGAGCAAAAAGAATAAAAAGCATCCAAATTGATATGGAAGAAGTAAAACTTTCACTATTTGCAGTTGACAGTATAGTATATAGAGAGAGAAAATTTAAAAGACTCTACCAATTTGTGTAGAACTGATACACAAATTCAGTAAAACTGCAGGATACAGAATCAGCTACAGAAATATGTTGCATTTCTATACACCGATAATGAAGCAGCAGAAAGAGAAATTACGAAAACAATCCTATTTACAGTTGCACTGCAAATAATAAGATACCTAGGAATATATGAATTTTCACCAAAGAGGTGAAGGACCTGTACTTTGAAAACTACAAAACACTGATGAAGGAAATTGAAGATGACACACAAAAAAACAAAAACATTCCATGCTCGTGAATTGGAAGAACAAATGTTGTTAAAATGTCTATACTACCCAAAGCAATCTACACATTTAATGCAACCCCTATCAAAATACCATCAACATTTTTAAGAATTAGAACAAACAATACTAACGTTTGTATGGAACCAACCACAAAAGATCCTGAATACCTAAAGCAGTCTTGAAAAAGAAAAGCAAAGCTGAAGGCATCATAATTCCAGACTTGAAGTGGTATTAACAAGCTGTAATGATCAAAACAGTATGATACTGGCACAAAAATAAACACATAGATCAATATAACAGAGTAGAAAACCCAGAAATAAATCCACAGCTATCTGGTAATTAATCTTCAACAAAGCAAGAAAAAATATCTAGTGGGAAAAAGGACAGTCTCTTTAACAAATGGTGTTGGGAAAACTGGACCACTTTCTTATACCATACACAAAAATAAATACAAAATGGATTGAAGATATAAATGTGAGACCTGAAACCATAAAAATCCTGGAAGAGAGAACACAGGCATTAACTTCTTCGACATTGGCTGAAACAGCTTTTTTCCAGGTATGTCTCCTGAGACAAGGGAAATGAAAGCAAAAATAAACAATTGGACACACCAAAATAAAAAGCTTCCACATAGTGAAGAAAACAGTCAGCAAAAGTAAAAGGCAACCTACAGAATGGGAGAAGATACTTGCATATGACATATCCAATAAAGGTTTAGTATCTAAAATATAATAAAGAACTGATATAGCTCAACACCCCGAAACCAAAGAATGCAATTAAAAAATAGGCAGAAGATGTGAACTGACATTTCTCCAAAGCAGACATCTAGATGCCCAAAAAATACATGAAAAGATACTCATCATCACTCATCATCAGGGAAATGCAGATCAAAACTACAATAACATATCTCCTCATACCTGTCAGAATGGCTAAAATCAAAAACACAAGAAACAACAGGTGTTGGCAAGGACGTGTAGAAAAAGGAACCTTTGTGCACTGTTGGTGGGAATGCAAACTAGGGGTAGCCACTCTGGCAAATAGTATGGAAGTTCCTCAAAAAGTTAAAAATAGAACTAACCTATGATCCAGTAATTGCACTAGTATGTATTTACTCAAGAATACAAAAACACTAATTCTAAAGGTACATGCACCTGTCTGTTTATAGCAGCATTATTTACAAGAGCCAAATTATGGAAATAGCCCGCCTGTCCATTGATAGATGAATGGACAAAGAAGATGTGGTGTATATATACAATGGAATATCACTCATCCATAAAAACAAACAAAATCTTGCCATTTGCAACAACAGGTATGGAGGTAGAGAGTATAATGCTAAGTGAAATAAGTCAGAGAAAGGTAAATACCACATGATTCACTCATATGTGAAATATTAGAAACAAAACAACAAAGGAAAAAAGATAAACCAAGAAATGACTCTTTTTTTTTTAATTTTAGAAAGAGAGCATGAGTGTGGGAGAGGGGCAGAGGAAAGAGAGAGAGAGATTGAGAATCATTAGCAGGTTCCACGCTGAGCGTGGAGCCTGATGCGGGGCTCAATCCTAGGATTACAGGATCATGACCCAAGCCAAAACCAAGAGTCGATGCTCAATCAACGGAACCACCCAGGCACCCCGAAATAGACTCTTAATTATAGAAAACAAACTGATGGTTACCAGAGGGGAGGTGGGTGGGGAGGTGGGTTAAGTAGGTCATGGGGATTAAAGAGTGCAGTTGTCATGATGAGTACCGGCTGTTGTATGGAATTGTTGAATCATTATGTGGTATATCCGAAACTGATATAACATTATGTTAACTGACTGGGTTTAAAATAAAAACTTAAAAATAAAAGGGAAGCCAAGAGGGATACCTTTAGGGTTGGTGTGATGAGGAGGAAGAATTTGATCCATTCACCTCAAATCCTGATAAATACAAATGCCTGAAGAATCAGATAGTGAAGATACGGAAAATGAAATTATGGATACCAGAAAGAAGCAGAGAATGGGGAAAAGGAATAATTGTGAAGTGGAAGAAGTGAAACAAACAAGTTGCAATAGAAAGAAGGCCAACAGGGAAACCTAAGAGCCTCTGGATACAGGTCTGTCTTCGGCAGAGGACAAAAAACTGTTACATCTTCTCAAAACTCAAAGCTAAATACTTCTTGCTTTACTCTTCCTGAAATCCTTTGTCATGATTATATGGGTCAGAAGTCAAAAAAGAGTTGGCTTTGGAATAGTTAGGTAACAAAGAGTCTGTGCTTAAAAAGATCTAGACTCTAGACAACCCTAGACAGAAATGATTATATATCTAACCCCCTTCTTGACCTATCACAGAATATATTCAAAATGAGAGTGGATTAAAGAAATTTCCTTATCCCATTTCCAGCATGTATGCCTTTGGACTCTATCTACTTCTTTATTTTACTGCCAAGTTGTAGAATTCTTGTCACATTTTTAGAAATTCTTATCTTAATATAAAGAATGTACTATGTACTATTAAACAGAATTGCTCAGAATTTTGATTTTTTTAATATTTCCAAATAATGGTGGAGTCCTAATAAATGAGTATTTTTGAATTGAGATTATTAATAATAATCCTATTTTCCATTTTTAAAAATATACAATAATTAAGAATACATTAGACAAATGACCTGCAAAATATGTACATTGGAAACAATAAAACATTACTGAAAATTAAGGAAGACTTGAATAAGTGAAGGGAGATGACATGTTCATGGATTGGACTCTCATTTAGAGGACAGTTTTCCCCAAACTGATCTATAGATTGAACATAATACCTACCATATTCACACAGGCTTTTTAAATAAAATTGGCAAGGTGATTCTAAAAGCTATATGGAGATGTCAAAGATTGAGAATATCCAAAACAATCATAAAATCACAGCTGGAGGCCTTGACTTCATAACATAACTATGCACTACAATAACCAAAACAGTGTGGTACTGCTATGAGGATCAACAAACAGATAAATGTAGCTGAAGAGAGAGGCCAGAATAGACCCACAGTTATTTTGTCATTTGATTTCAAAGATTTAAAGCAACCCAATGGAAAGGAAGGTTCTTCAAGAAATAGTGCTGGAACAACTGTATATCCATATGGAAATAAAAAATCTTAATTCCTACCTTTCACCATGCACAGAAATTAATTTGAGATGGATTATATTACTAAGTATAAAAGGTGCAACCATAAGGTTTTTAGCAAAAAAAATCAGACACTACCTTATGACTTTGGGGGTCATGTAATACTACTTATCAATAAAATGAAACAAAGTACTAATACCTACAACAACATGGATAAATCTCATTATACTAATTGAAGTCTCATACAAAAGAATATATACAGTACAATACTACTCCACTTTTATGAAGTGCTAGAGCAAACAACTTTTATGAAGGAAAAGAATAGATTGGTTGTGTCTGGGGAGTGGGGGAGGAATTGACTGGGAAGGATTATGAAGGAACTTTCTTTGAGGTAATGGTAATGGTTTGGATTACAAGGCATATGCATTTGTAGAAACTTATGGAATGATACACTTAAGATTGGTACATTTTATTTTATGTAAATTTTTACTTCAAAAGAAAGGAAAAAGAGCTTTAAAAACATCACAGGGAGAGAGGCACCTGGGTGGCTCAGTCTGTTAAGCAACCAACTTGATTTCGGCTCAAGTCATGATCTCCCAGTTCCTGAGATGGAGTCCCACATTGGGCTCTGCACTGACAGTGCAGAGCCTGCTTGAGATGCTCTCTTTCTCTTCTCTCTGCCCCTCCCTCATGCGTGCTATCTTTCGCTCTCTCTTTCTCTCTTAAAATAAATAACCAAACACAAATAAAATGATCACAAGGAGATACTATTTTATATCCACCAGATAGGCAAAAGTGTTGGAAAGGAAGTAAAGCATCCTGACCTCTCTCACCCTTGCCAGTGGTAGTGTTAATTGTATCAACCATATAAAGCAGCTTGTCAGTATCTGATAACTCGAGCATATACCAACCAGACAATTCCATTATGAGGCATAGAAACTCTTGTAAATGTATACAGAGAACATATATTACAATATTCCTAGAAAACTGCAAAGAACTCAAGTATCCATTAGCAGAAGGCATAAATTGTCCTATATTCAAACATATCATCATGGATAAATCACATGAGCATATAAGAATACTCATAATATGATTCCAACCAATATAATTTCACCCAAAATCTTTAAAAATTACATAATATGTTGATTAGGGATACATTTCTTATAGAGGAAAGGAAAGACAACAAATTCAGTATATATATAGGATGAAGACATGGCAAGGAGGATTAGAATAGGAATGAAAAAGGCCATAAAGGCGACTTCAAAGTTACTAGTAATGTGTTATTCCCTAAAGTGGCTAGTGGGAAGAGTGCTTATTTTATTATTTTTCTTTATAACTTACATGTTAACATATTATTTGCTATATATTGAATATTTAATAATTTCATGAGAAACAAAATATACATTTTAAAGTTAAATAATCTAAGAATTTTTCATTAGCAACAATATAACATGCAAAAATTAAGAAGTGAGCCATTTATTCAGATATTTATCAAATGCCTGTACACAGCCTGGTTAGGGATGTGACATTAGTTAAGTCCTCATTTGGAGGCTACCATTTTGATAGCTGTATCTTAAAAATGAATTTAAAAACCACTGAAATCTAAAGTGATTATAATCTTACACAGGACCAGCTTTAACCTCACTCCCCTAATCCTACTCCAGGGGATTTCTGAAGACATGCTTTTATGAATTGTAATGTCAGTTGAATTCATCATTGACCAGTCATAAATATACCTTATATTCAGGTCATGGAGAATCTCTCCCATAATTTATTTTCTTGAAACTTAGCTATGATAAAAGTTGTCAGGATGCTGTGGCTAACACGTAGATCTTACTGTTCTTTTGTTGAATCTTAAACATTTTTTTTTTTTTTTTTTTTTTTTTTGGGACAGAGAGAGACAGAGCATGAACGGGGGAGGGGCAGAGAGAGAGGGAGACACAGAATCGGAAACAGGCTCCAGGCTCCGAGCCATCAGCCCAGAGCCTGACGCGGGGCTCGAACTCACGGACCGCGAGATCGTGACCTGGCTGAAGTCGGACGCTTAACCGACTGCGCCACCCAGGCGCCCCGAATCTTAAACATTTTTGAGGGACTTATAGATTTTTCATTTCAACATTTCCTGCAAAATCTGTGAATATTTTTTATTAAATCAACTTCCAGAAACTAAAGGTTGAACTCTGTAGCTCTAACGTGGTCCTGAGTTTGTAGCTTAAAATTAAAAGGCCTTACCCCCAACCCTTTATTCTTTATAAGTATTCAAACATTCCTTTGGATGCCAAATAATAAATTCATAGTGCTACATATCCAGCAAGATGACAGTCTGGTTGCCTATATGAAGTACTTAAATATACCCAATTGCAATTCCAAAGCCTTATTGCTTCATTTATCACAGGAAGTGCCAGAGTTCTGAAATATTTTGTAAGAAAGCTACTCTACTTGCATGAATTCTCATAGGAATGACCAAGAATATTATGCCAATTCAATCCTAAGTATTGAAGTTAGGATTCTAAGGAACGTTTAATGGTATGATTTATTTTCTTTCTTAAACTTTATAAGGCACAAAACAAGATCCTATCCTTTCATATTGCTTTTTATTTTTTAAAGCATCTGAGTGATGATAAAAATCTCAGTTTAAGAACTGTCAGATGATTTATGATATTTCATTTATTTTTCAAAGGATTGGGGTGTCACCAGTAAGCCTATTAGAATTGTAGGTTTAAAGTTCTTCAATTTTGAAAAAGACCAGCTGCATAAACAAGTGTGTTAGCTTTGTAATTTAATTCTGTGTAATTTTTTTTAATACTTCAAAGTACCAAAAGGAAGCTGTTCTTCTTAGGTCATAAATAGTTGTTTATGTCATTATGATCTCAAACTTTCAAGTAGATTTCAAGTTCTACTTTTTACAATATTAATATGTTTTTATTACATTCTTTAAAACCTCAAGACATTTCTCCCTTTGTCAGCCTAAATCTGCCTTTCTTCATGGGCTGACACCAACTGAAGTGGAATGTAGATAAAGTGGAGGAAGATTACTTTTAAAAAATTGGAATTCTGTAGTCATGGATAGACAATCTAATAACCGTCTTTGAGAATGCGCATCTTAAAGCTATTTTTATTAAACTTCTAATTTTGGGATAATTGTAAATTCACATTTAGTTATAAGAAATAATAGGTACCCCCATGTAATCTTTACACATTTTCCCAAAATGGTAACATCTAGAATACCATGCAGATGATACTTTTCAAATACATGATACAATTCAAATCTTACTCAGATTTCCCTAGTTTTACTTGAACTCATTTGCATAGTATACATTTAGTTTCTATGAACTTGTTATCACATGGTGTAACTTCTTGTATCTACCACAGTCAAGATATAGTCAAGGTATAGAACAGTTCCATTACAAGGATTCTTCATGTTGCCCTTTTATAACCACAGTCACCTACCCTATTTCCCCATCTCTAAACCCTGGCAACCACTAATTTGTTCTCTATTTCTACAATTTTTTTCATTTCAATGCTATATAAATGGAATATTAGAGTAAATAATCTTTTGGGATTGACTTTTTATTTAGCATCATTCCCTTGATATTCATCCAAGTTATTGCATGTATCAGTAGTTTTCTTCCTTTTTATCGTTGAGTGGTATTTCATCGAAATCATCTTTGATTTTTAGTTTTCACACACATGCACACACATAAAATGATAAGAGGTGATTAAAATAGCAGTTCAAAAGTTTTTTTTTAATGTTACAATTAACCTATTAAAGTTATAGCTAAGTTTTTAGTGTCCTTTTAGTCATTTAGATCGGATTCATCTCTGTCTTCTCATACCAAGACCAGACGAATTGCTACCTGTATACTGCAGATATATTTCCAGTAGAAAGAAAAAAAGAAAGAGAGATAATTCTGTGTCCTGTGAATAACTTATTTTAATAGAAACTGGCAAGATAGGAGAAAATACACACACGTATACATATATGCATGTCGAATTCCTGTCATTTATGGCAACAAATGGATGGATGGATGGGTCTGGAGAACATTATGCTAAGTGAAATAAGTCAAAGAGAGGAAGACAAATATGGAATCTTTGTCTACTCGTAAACAAAGTAGAAAGTAGAAAAATGGCTGCCAGGGGTTGTAGGGGTATAGTATTGACATTTGCTGAAAGAGTAGAAAACTTAAATGTTTGCATCAGAAAAAAGGGGGTGGGGTTACATATATGAAGTGATAATGTGTTAACTGACTTGATGGGGAGATCCTTTCACAATTACATTGTATACTTTAAATGTCTTGTAATTTTATTTGCCAGTTATACCTCAGAGCTTGAAACATAACATTTGTGATGTCTTAAATGCTTTCATTGAAAGAATCTTCTGGTGGTTCACATATTATCTTACATTTTATTTATCCTAGAAGACCTTTTTTCACCAGCAAGACTTTTCAAATAGCTTTTTTTTTAATTTTTTTTTAACGTTTATTTACTTTTGAGACAGAGAGAGACACAGCATGAACGGGGGAGGGGCAGAGAGAGAGGGAGACACAGAATCGGAAGCACGCTCCAGGCTCTGAGCCATCAGCCCAGAGCCCGACGCGGGGCTCGAACTCACGGACCGCGAGATCGTGACCTGAGCTGAAGTCGGACGCTTAACCGACTGAGCCACCCAGGTGTCCCTCAAATAGCTTTTTAAGGACAGAACATGTATCTAAGCAAGCTGTTCAGTGTGTTCACTAAATAAAAAGTGGAAAAGTGCTAGATATTGCACCTTTAATGATACTGTGAGACACATTGTATTTGATCAGGGATTTTTAATAAAATTTTATACTTTTTTTTGCAAACCTTTACTAAATAGAGAAATGTTCTTATCTGAAATAATAATGACACCCACCTTTTTGACCTGCCAAGAGAATTACTTTCTCTTACCCAGTTAAACTTTATATTGATTTAATGTAGCTGAGAAGTATGAATCATAATTGACATATTCTATTTATTTCTCATTTCAGATTTTTTAAATTATGAAAATTCCTATTTGCTGGGGCCATGTTACTACTCTAAGATTTTGATACTTTTTGTAGTGATTCCCTTGTATGTTTTCAATTCTAGAATATATGAAATTTTAGTCTTGATTTTTGATAGGAGAGATACTTTGAATACAATAGCTTAAGTTTTAACTCTGTTAATTTAGAATTGGCTTAAGAAAAACAGTGTTTACACAAAAAGTCTTAAAAGATACTTTAAAAATTATATTTTATTAAGAATCCTCTGGGTGAAAGAATAATGTGTTTCCAAAAATCTAAGTATATTTTACAGAAATACAACTGAAGATTCTGTTTAAACCAATGATTTTCAGAGGGGAGTGCTATATTACTACTAAAAGATAAAGTTCCTCTCTGCTCCCTTTGTAAGATATGATTCTCCCTCCAACATATTACCAAACCCATGCTGAGAATATTTCATACTGAATAGATTCTTTTATCAGTCTGATCAGATTTGGAAGTGCCTACCACTGTCTTCTACTGTATCTTTGTCTCTTTTCCCACCTGTGTTTATAGGAGGCTGGAAGGGGAGAAAAGGATGTTTTGATATTACCAGATTCTTCTACGCATACTGGAGATACATGTACTGGAGAACTAGAGGAGTCTGGGCATTTGCTGAAGCATAGTCCTCTAGTCTCTTCTTAAGCAACCATCAGCTCTTGCCTTCATTAACACTAATGTTCTTCATCTTGCTCTCTAGAGATTCCTTACTGCCTGTTATCTGTGACCACTTTAAATATGATCTTTCCTCTTTCCTGTGCGTATAGCCTCAGTTGAATCTTCTTTTCCACCCTTGTACATTGTAACTGTGCTCTAGGAAAGCCTTAAGTCTTTCTGTATCCAGTGTGTTCGCATGGGTAGACTACAGAGAGCTCCAGGACCTTGCTTCTCCAAAAGTGCTTAGTTGAACCTAGGGAGCCTCAAAAACTAATGGGAAAGAAGATCAAGCCAGGCACACTGTGACTAAGAGTAAATATGCCATTTATTCTGCCATTACCTTTATTTGGGCGTGAAGATGGTTTCAGAAATCTCTTTGCATCCCTATTGTTATATGTACCATAGTTGTGTGGCTATATTGTGCTGTGGCTATCAAAATTAGAGGAAGACATGTAACATATTTTTAGATTCAAGGCTGTGGTCCATGATGGTTACTATGAGTGCATGTGGCCTTCATGATATACAAATACTGCTTTTTGTTTTTCTCCTAAATTTGATAATTCAATTACATTTTCTAAGAATTTGAAGAAAGTCAGCAGATTTTATTTTCTTGACATTTTGAGACGTCACATAATAAAAATATCAGATAATTTTTGTGCATTGATGTGGTTGTCACAGTTTCAGACTTGCTTTCTAAGGCCTGCTTTAAAATAGTCTTTGGGGCGCCTGGGTGGCGCAGTCGGTTAAGCGTCCGACTTCAGCCAGGTCACGATCTCACGGTCCGTGAGTTCGAGCCCCGCGTCAGGCTCTGGGCTGATGGCTCGGAGCCTGGAGCCTGTTTCCGATTGTGTGTCTCCCTCTCTCTCTGCCCCTCCCCCGTTCATGCTCTGTCTCTCTCTGTCCCAAAAATAAATAAAAAAAAAAAACGTTGAAAAAAAAAAATAAATAAAATAAAATAGTCTTTAATAGGGGCACCTGGGTGGCTGAGTTGGTTAAGCGTCTGACTTCAGCTCAGGTCATGATCTCATGGTTCGTGGGTTCAAGCTCCATGTCAGGCTCTGTGCTGACAGCTCAGAGGCTCGAGCCTGCTTTGGATTCTGTGTCTCCCTCTCTCTCTGCCCCTCCCCTGCTCACTCGCTGTCTCTCTCAGAAATAAATAAACATTAAAAAATTTTTTTTAATAATTAAGTAAATAAAATGCTTTTTAATAGATATGACTTCCCAGAGTGTAAATTTCATAAATGAAGTTTCTTGGTCATAAAATTTATTTTGGGTGTATCAAGTGATAGGATCTTTCTTTTAGAAAGTGCTTGGGCAGACTAAATTTTAGTATTAGTTGTTTGAAATAACATTTTCACATTTCACTATGCACTCCATATTAATTATTTTATTTGCAGGGTGTTTGCAATTAATTAAGAAACCTAGAACAGCTACATTTTTTTTTCCTATTTTGCTGTTTCTTAGAGTTTTAGAACACATGTGTTTAAGAGCAGATCCAAATTGAGAATTTTATTGTGCATACTTCTTACTATTAGGGTAGTATTAAATGGAACAATGTACATGTAAAAAGAAGAGCACCTTCTTGAATGCATCAGAACAGCTTGGGTTCCATTCCAACACTGTAAATTAACCAGACCTAGGAGATATGTATAGAATATTCCACTTAGCAAGAGCAGAATATACATTCTTCTCAATGCATATGAATCATTCTCCAGGATTTCCCAAATATCCTTCTGTTACTTATTTCTAATTCTATTGTAGTCAGAGAACATACTTTGTTAGGCTATAAAACAAGGCCCAGTGAATGAATGTGAAAAGGATGGAAATCATACAAAGTATGAACACAATAGAATACAATCAGAAATAAGACTGCTTCGGATTCTGTGTCTCCCTCTCTCTCTGCCCCTCCCCCACTCACACTCTGTCTCTCTCTGTCTCTCAAAAAAATGAGTAAACATTAAAAAAAAATTAAAAAGAAATAAGGAACAGAAGGATATTTGGAAGACCCACAAACATGTGGAAATTAAACAACACATTTCCTAAATAGCCAGTGGGTTAAAGAAGAAATCACAAGGGAAATTAGAAAATACCATGGTATAAATTAACCTGACATACAACATATCAAAATTTATAGGATTCAGCTAAAGAAAGCAGTGTTTAGAAATGTATAGCTATAAATGTCTACGTTTTTAAAAAAGATCACAAATCAGTAATTGAATCTTTCACCATAAGAACCTAGAAAAAGAAGAGCAAACCAAACCAAAGCAAACAGAGAAAATAAATAAAGGTTAAAGCATAAATTTAAAAACTAGAGAATAAAAAGTAGAGAAAATCAATGAAAGCAAAGGTTGGTTCTTTAAAAGATCAATAAAGCAGACAAACCTTTAGACTGACCAAAAAAAATAGAGAACATTCAAGTTACTAAGAGCAGCAATGAAAGGGAGTCCATTACTACCGATCTTACAGAAATTAAAAAAATAAATAAAAAATTATAAAGGAACACTAGAAATGATGGTATGCCAAATGTTATCTGGTGGTTTAGATGAAATGGACAAATTCCCAAAAAGACAAAAACTACCAAAACTAACTCAAGAAGTAGAAAACCTGAACTTATAACAAGTGATTGAATTATATTTAATAAGTTCCCACAGAGAAAAAAAAAGCTCAGTCCACATGGTTTTCCTTGTGAATTCTATCAAAGATAAAGAAAAATTAGTACCAGTGCTTTACAAAGTCTTCTAAAAATTAGAAGAGGACAAAATACTTCCCAATTCATTCTGTTAGGCCAGTATATCCTGATGCCAAAACAAAGATAACACAAAAAAACTACAGACCAAATATTCCTTATGAAAACAGATGCAAAAATTGTCAACAAAATACTAGCAAACCAAACCTAGTAATATATAAAGAGGATTATAAACAAATGCCTGTGGCTCAGTTGGTTAAGCCTCCAACTCTTGATTTCGACTCAGATCATGAAGCCACAGTTTGTAAGATTGGTCCCCATGTGGGGCTCTACACTGACAGCAAAAAGCGTACTTGTGATTCTCACTCTCCCTCTCTCTCTCTCCCTACCCTGCTCTCACCCTCTCTCTCAAAATAAATAAATAAACATTTTTTAAAAATTAAAAAAAAGGTCAAATGGGATATATATCAGAAATGCAAGATTGGTTTAACATATGACAATCAATCAATGTAATATATCATATTACTAAAATTAAAAAGCCACCTGATCATCATTTAATAGACACAGAAAAAGCATTTGACAAAATCCATGTTCCTTTTATGATGAAAATACTCAACAAGGTAGAAATATGAGGGAACTACAAAAACTCCACAGTTAACATCATACCTACCAGTGAAAGACTGAAAGCTTTCCTCCTAAGATCAGGAAGAACATAAAGATGTGTTCTCTTGCCACTTGTATTCAACATTGCATTAGAGCTTCTAACCAGGGCATTTAGGCAAAGAAAAGGGGTAAAAAAGCATCCTAAGTGGAAAAGAAGTAGTAAAACTTTCTGTATTTGAAGATGGCATAATCTTGTTTATAGAAAACCTTAAGGAATCAACTGAAAAAACTGTTAGAATTAATGAAGAGTTTAGCAAGGCTAAAAGATACACAATCAGTATAAAAATCAATTGTATTTATATACACTAGCAATGAACAGTCCAAAAGTGAAATTAAGAAAACTGCTATAATAGCATCAAAAAGAATAAATACTTAACAGTAAGTTTAACCAAAGAAATACAAGACTTACACACCAAAGTTTAAAAACATTGTTGTTAGAGGGGTGCCTGGGTGGCTCAGTCGGTTAAGTGTCCGACTTCAGCTCAGATCATGATCTCACATCTCATGAGTTCAAGCCCCATGTCGGGCTCTGTGTTGACAGCTCAGAGCCTGGAGCCTTCTTTGGATTCTGTGTCTCCCTCTCCTCTCTCTGCCCCTCCCCTGCTCACACTCTGTCTCTCTCAAAAATAAATAAATGTTAAAAAAATTAAAAAACGTCGTTAGAAAGTAAAGACAGAAACAAATTGAAAGACATCTTATGGTTTTTAGATTGAAGTATAGGTGATATACAGTATTACGTTAGATTCAGTTGTATAACATATGCTCACCATGATAAGTATAGTTACCATCCGTCACCATAAAAGTTACTACAGTATTATTGACTATATTCCCTATGCTGTACTTTTCATCCCCATGACTTATTTATTTTACAACTGGAAGTTTGTACCTCTTAATCCCCTTGAATTGGGAGACTTAACATTATTAAGATGGCAATACCCCGAAATTAATCAACAGATTGAATGCAATCTCTATGAAATCCCAGCTGCCATTTTTTTTTTCTGTAGAAGTTGCCATGCTGATCCTAAAATTCATATGGAAATGCAGGGGAATCATAATAGCCAAACCAATCTTAAAAAAGAAAACAAAGGAAGACTCACACTTCTCAATTTCAAAACTTACTATAAAGATAGAATAAACAAGATAGGGTAGTATCAACAAAAGGATAGATATATAGATCAATGGAATAGAATTGAGAGTCCAAAATAAACCCTTACATCTATGGTAAATTGATTTTCAACAAGAGTGCCAAGACAATTCAATGGGGGAAAATAGTCTTATCCACCAGTGTCCTGGAATAACTGGGTATCACAGGAAAGAGAATGAAAGAGGACTATATTCAAAACTTAACTCAAAATGGAGCAAAGATCTATGTAAGAGCTAAAACTGAAACTATATAGAACTCTGGAAGGAAAGCATCTTTAGGACCTTGATTAGGCGATAGTTTCTTAGTTTGACATGAATAGCAGGAGCAATAAAAGAAAAGTAGGTAAGTTCAAAATTAAAACTTTTATGCTTCAAAGGATACCTTCAAGATAGTGAAAAGACATCTCACAGAATGGGAGAAAGTCATATATTCTGCTAAGGGACTTTGCACTGAGAGTATATAAAGTACTCTTACAGCTCAATAACAAAAAGAAATCCCAGTGTTAAAATGAGCATAGGAGTTAAATATTTCTCCAAGAAAGATATACAAATTGCCCGTGAGCACCTGAAAAGGTGTTCAACATCATAATCATCAGAGAATAGTGACTCTAGTCACTTCTTACCCATTAGGATGGCTTATAATAAAAAAAAAAATGGGCAAAGGTTTAGTAAGAATATGTAGAAATTAGAAACCTCATATATTACTGATGTGTTTGTAAATGGACAGCTACTTTGGAAAAGATTACTGATGTGTTTGTAAATGGACAGCTACTTTGGAAAAGTCTGGCTATTCCTCAAAAGATTAAGCAAAGTTGCCCTGTAACCCAGGCTATATCTATATAGAATATACCCATTCCACTCCAAGTATATACCCAAGAGAAATGAATATGTCTACACAAAAACTTGTACACAAATGTTCATAGAAGCATTATTCATAATGGCCAAAAAGTGGAGACAACCCAAACATCCATCAACCGATAACTAGTAAACAAAACGTGGCACATCTATATACTGGAACACTATTTGGGAACGAAAAGGAATGACTGGTGCGTTCTGTAACATTATGCCAAGTGAAAGAAGTCAGACACAAAAAGGCCACATATTGTATGAACCCACTTGAAAATTTCAGAATAGGTGAATCTATAGAGACAAAAAGCAGATGAAGGATTTCCAGGGACAAGCAGGGTGACTGCTAATGGGTATGAGGTTTCTTTTTAGGGTGATGGGATATTCTGGAGTTGGATGGTAGTGATAGTTGTATAACTTTGTGAATATACTATAAAACAACCAAATTGTACACTTTAAAAGCATGAATTTTATGGCATGTGAATTATATCACAGTAAACAAAATGTTTACATCACAAATACAGAAATTTCACAAATTTACTATATCACAAATACTACTAAACAACATGCTAGTAAACAAAATAAATGTTAACTGAGCTCCTCGTAGGCATTCTGTTACTGTGCCAGATGTTTAGGGTACCAAATGAACACAAAGGGATATGACCCCAACCTTCTAGAACTTCTTTTCCATTGAGGGTGCTTGTCATTATCTGAGTAAAATTACAGTTGTTGTAAGTGCTCTGAGGGAAAGGTACAGGGTTCACGGAGATTATTAATAGGAGTATCTGAGCCAGACTAGGTCAGACAGTTCTAAAGAGTTGATATTGCCTTCAGATCGGAAGACTGAATCCAAGCTATCAAGAAGAAAAGAAGCACCATAGGGAAGGGAACCAGCGTGTGTAAAGACTCTGCTGCCAGAGCCACACTGTGTCCAGGACACCGAAAGAAAGCTAGTGTGGCTGGGACACAGAAAGTGAGGGGGGATGGTGCAAGATGAAACTGAGAAGCAGGCTGAGACTGGACTGTGCAAAACCTCACAGACGTGCTATAGCTTCTCATGGTTTCCATTCTGGGATCGCATGTTCTTATTTATGTTTTGAAAACACGACTGTGGCCATGTTGGTGAGAGAAGGAGCAGGGTTGGAAACAGCTACAAGAGTGTTCAATTCAGTGGTCTTTGAGGGAACGATACAGCCACTGGCACCTCATAGTTGGCAGGGGAGATGAGGAGAAATGGATGTATCTAAAGGCTTTTTAGGAGATAAAAGTGACACAATTTGGTGAAAGCCTCGATCTGGCAAGTCAGGGAGAGAGGTGTAAGGCAGGATTCCTATATGTTGGACTTTTCACTGAATGGGTCGGAGGGCCTTTGCTAACCCAGAGAGATTCCTTCAGGATGTACTTTGTTACCAACAACTTCAAGTACCATGAATGGATTTTTTTTTTTTTTCTGTTAAGAAAAAGCTCTTTCTTACCAAGGCAGTCACGTAATATAGAACTATGTGTTTCACTAATAGCAAATACATTGGGAAAGTTTAAAAAATGAGAAAACTAGACAACTAATTTTTTTATATTTGCCAGATGAATTTTTCTCTGGGAGTCTCTTTTGTCCTAGTCTACATCCTCAGTGTCTTAAATGTACTTGACCTTGCTGATGATTCCCAATGCTGTAGAGATCATCTGTCACTTAGGTTTCTTCATTTTGTTGTAAGTAATGGAAATAGACTCTGAAATAATTTTTTGGCAAGTAACTACCTTCCAGTGAGGAATAATTGGAATGAATTCAGTCTTAGCAATTCTTATTTCCGTGGCCAACAAAAGTCTTAAAATGTCAAGTTCTTCAAAGATGTTTTTATTCTGCAGTTATGTAGAGCGGTAGTGTTTTATTATAATTTCTAAAAGCCACTTTGGTAATTTAAGACTACACTGAAATAAATTTTAGTCTGTGCCCTCAAATTGTTTTTCAAATGAAAAACTGAGATTTGGAATGTCAGCACACAGAACCAAAAGACGGGTAAAGGCCTGGCAAAGAAAAGAGATCATACAAATGGCTTGTGATTTAAGTTAAGTTGTATGGTAACTGTTGTAAGAAAGGCACTCCCTTTTTATTAGTGTTTTATCGCTAATGTACAAGTAATGAGAGAAACATTATAAATCTGTAAACGCCATTGTTTACAGCAAAGCTTGAGGCAAATTTAAATTAGGAGAATCAAGAGTCATTTAGAGAAAATCATAACAACCTGTCTTTTGCAACCCTCTTCTGGGGCATTTTCACTAATGTCTGTTCTCATCAGCCAGCAGACACACAGGAGGGAGTCAGAAACTATTGGTGCTAATTGTTCCATGAGAACACTGAAGCTTGAATCCATTTGAATCAAGTTTCCATTTTTCTTGCCATCAGTATAAGCTCAGCCTTAGGATTAGCTAGCTCTTTACTTATCGGCATTAACTGTATTACATTGTTTTCCATATGTGCTTATTCCATTGTGTATTTGAATTTCTGAAAATTGTCATTGAAATGGGAGCTCTAAGAAAAGAATGGGCAAATTTTTGAGGTTGGGGCATTTGTGGTTAACAACAGAACCAGACAGTGCCTGTCTTGAAAGTTCAACTTCACCATTTACTAGCTGTGTGAGCTTAGATAAATTGCTTAACCACTCTGTGCCTAGTTCCTCATATATAAAATGGTGATCATAAAATATGTACTTAGTAAGTTCAAAATAAATGTTATTTGCTGCCACTGTTGTTACACCAATAAAATAGCTAAGTCCAATCTGAAAATTAAGATGTTATAATTCAGTTATGGTTGTTGTTTTTGTTGATTTCATTTGTTGTTTGGACTTTCTTGGTGGACTAAGGACAAGGTTACATGGCTAACAAGTGGTATAAACCAGGTTTATTAAAGAGTTGGTTGAGGTCAGGAGTTAGTAAACTATGGCTTCCAGGCCACATTGGGCTTCTTTTTGTATGGCTTGCAAGCTGAGGATAGTTTTTGCATTTCTAAATTATTGAAAAAAATCAAAAGAAGACAGTGCTTTGTGACACATGAAAATTATATAAAATTCAAGTTTCAGTATCCATAAATGAAAAAAATGTTATTGGTACATGGCCACGTTTATTCATCTATATTGTCTGTGGCTGCTTTCATGCTACAGCAGCAGAAAGGAATAGTTGTGACAGAGACCATAGGGCCCACAAAACTGAAAATATTAACTATATGGCTTTTTACAAAAAAAGTTTTCTAATGGCTGGCTTGTGGGGTTATTAGTTATATTGATTAAATGAATGAACTCCTGCCTTTTATACTGTCTTGCTTTAACAAAAGATGTAAGCTTGCATAAGAAAGCATATGACTTTAATTAGTTATCCTTGTGGCCAGAGAAGTTTTGTTTTGTTTTGTTTTGATTTAGAAAAAGTGTAACTTTCCATTTGTGTTAAAATTGTGTTGAAAGTAGATAGTTCATGAGTAGACTTAATTCAACTGTAGTAGATTACATAAGTATAGACATGCCAAAAACCATACGTATTCAGTAAAGAGTATTAAGATTTGGATTTCTCTCAAGAATTGTCGAAATGGAAGTCTGGCTGCGTGTATGTGTGTGTGTGTGTGTGTGTGTGTAAGGATTGTAATTCTTTCTAAAAGATTCTTGAAATAAAATGAATTCCGAGAGAATCTGAATTCTGAGAAGTAAAGTTTTTAGTGATAACATATCGTAAGACTATAGTATTATAATCCCATTTCAGAAGTTACTTGTGGTTATTTTTTTCAAGGCTTTGGCTTTGTGACTCAGAGCCCAGTATTTACAAGATAGCCAAAACTTCTGGAGTCTTTTGGCAATTGTGCTTAGAGAACATATGCTTTGATTTTGTCAGACCAATGATTTAGGCAAATAACTTCTTCTTGTATCCTTACGCTATTTTTAACTATGATGTGGATCCTTTTCGTTTGGTTGGTTACATAATCTTTATTTAGGATCTGTGTTGCCCTTGAATATCTGTAAATCTTGCAACTCCTTTAAGTTAGGTTTATATCTTTCAAAGTCTCTTTGTCAAATACTTCTGGAAGACTTCTCCCCTGGGGCTAATGGAAACAAGAGAGACCTGGACCCTGCCCTTGAACAGTTTTGAATCTTTGAGGAAAGATAGACATTAAATCAATATATAAGTATGATCAGCGTTGGAGAATTAAATTGTGCAATGGGAAATAGACTAATTGAACCTAAACCATGGGAGAATTTTAAGAAATTACATCTAGTGCCCCTTTTATTGATGTAGGCACAATCTACTAATTGCTTTTATTATAGATATTAAATGGTTGATTGGTGAACCTTGTGCATTTGATTCTGACAGGAAATTATTTATTGATAATAATGTTTGCTGTGAATTTGGGGTGAGAAAAATACAGAAAGTGATTAAAAGACTGTCACTTACTTTGTTAATTTACTACTTGAAAATCAAAATATCCATTTGTCTCTCTTGAACAGATTTGTGTTTTTAGAGTAGAATCTAGGGTTTCTTCCTCTCTTTTAGAACTGTTATTTATTGATTTTATTATTAAAAAGATGGTAATGTGATTATGTATGCACTGTATAAATGAATGTGTACACACGCACACACACACAATGTACAAAGAAAAAAGGGACATTCTACTAGCCCGTCTCAGATAGGATGACAGTGTACCCACTGTTCGACAGTTTGCTTCACTTAAGGTTATTTCATCGACATTTTTCCCTGTCAGTGTTTATTGAGAACTACCTGTCTCTCTAGATCGATTCATCCTTTGTTGATCTTATCGTTGATACTGTTGTTTCAAGTAGTATATCCACAAGATAAAATATTCAAAAGATTTACAAAAGAGTACACAATGGGAAGTCAGTCTCCCTCCCAAATGTGCCTGCCTCCCACTTCTCTTCTTTCCAGAGTGGCTACCCTTAGCAGTTTCTTACCCTCTACAATCGTCCTTTTATTTTTATATGCCTTTGCTTAGTCAGACTAAAATCAACTCCCTGCCCAGTCATTTATAGGGAAACTGAATGCTTAGTGAATTTACAGCAGCAACCAACTGATTCTGTAATACCAGTGTTTGAGATTGTATACTGAAAGGAGAAAAGATGTCTCACTAGTTGTGTTTCATTTTTGGATTTCATGCAGTGTGATTGTTAGAGAATATAATCTGTAGGTGTATAATCATTGCCAGCATTTTATTTAGATCCTTAAACTGTAACTGAATATTCCCAGGAGAAGGCCCTGCATGCGGGCGGAGAATACTGCCTCCCACCCACCCTCACCCCTGTCTGCTTGTCTCACTTCCATATTGTGAATACAGACCCAAGTCTTGAGGAGCCCAAGCATAAATGGGCTTGCTGCTTTAATCTCAAAGCTAATTGAGGGGTTTCTAGCTAAACTCTGAGACATCTGTGGCTATTTTAATCTAGAACCTCATGGGTTAATAACTTGATTATTTCAACTCAAGTTTGATAGTACCAGAGCCTGGGGAGTGGAAAGGGGGTGGCAGTGGATTGAAGGAGGGACAGACTTACCCCTGCCAGAACCAACTGGAGCTGAGAAGTTATTTATTGAAGTGCTTTCCCTGTAACACTAGGTCTTTTGTCAGCTGCTAATACAAAGGTAGCCTCATGAACAAATCTGACCTAGAAACCCCCTGCTCTCTGATACACTTACCAGGGAATATGGGGTGATAAGTATTTGGGGAAATAGAAATGAACCAGATCCAACCTTCAGAGTGGCTGTGTTCATAGCCTATGGCCTGAGGAGCCCTAGTCTAGTACTTTCCGTTTATGGGCAGTATTTACTTTTGTACAAATTATGTTCCTCAAAAAAAATAAATAAATAAATAAAGAAGTGTGTGATACTATAAAGGAAGATATTCTGTCACCAGAGAACTAGTAAAACATTATATAATTCCTAATGCATCATTTCTTTGGTCGTAGATATATGTCTAGTATAAATAATGTATATTCTGTAAATATTCTTTAATTCTATTACTTTTTCTCACAACTGAACACATATATGCCTGGCTGAAATCCACTATGCTTCCAATAAAGGTTAAAGATTTGCCCACATAAAACACCCTGAATGATTGCCATTTTTGCCTACATTTATGTTGTTTATAAGACTTACTCTTCTTAATACTAGTATAACCACATTTACTTTTTTAAATGATGGTAAAAAATAAAACACAGAAAATTTATCATCTTAATCACTTCTGACTGTACAGTTCAGTGTGTTAAGTATATTCACATTGTTGTGCAACCAATCTGTAACTTTTCATCTTGCAAAACTGAAACTCTATACCGGTTAGACAACAAATCCCCATCTCCCCCGTCCCTCCAGCCCTTGGCAACCACCATTCTACTTTCTGTTTACATAAATTTGACTGCCCTAGATACATCATACAAGTAGGATCAGACAATATTTGTCTTTTGAGACTGGCTTATTTCAGTTAGCATCATGTCCTCCGGGTTCATCGTATTGTAGCAAGTGTCAAAACTTCCTTTTTTTTTAAGGTTGGATGATATTCCATTGTACGTGTATACAATGTTTTGCTTCTCTGTTCATCAATTAATGGATACTCATGTTGCTTCCTGGCTGTTGTGAATAGTGCTGCCAATGCACATGGGTGCACATACATCTCTTCAAGATCTTGCTTTCATACCTTTTGGATATATATCCAGAAATGGAATTGTTGGATCACATGATAATTCTGGTTTTAATTTTTTGAGAAACCACCATACTGTTTTCTAAAGCAATTGTACCATTTTTCATTCCCACCAACCATGCACAAAGGCTCCCAATTTCTCCACATCCTCATCAACACTTGTTATTTTCTTTTTTTTTAATCATATCCATTCTAATGAGTGAGGGGTGACATCTCATTGGGTTAGATTTGCATTTCCCTAACAATAAGTGATATTGAGTACCTTTTCATATACCTGTTGATCATTTATATATCACCTTTCGAGAACTGTCTTTTCAAGTCCTTCACCCATTTTTTGATCAGGTTATTTGTTGTTGTTGTGGTTGTTGTTGTTGAGTTATAGGAGTTCTTTATATATTCTGTATATTACTCCCATACCAGATATATACTTTATGAATATTTTCTACTGTGTTGTAGGCTGCCTTTTCATTCTGCTGATTGTTTACTTTGATGCACAGTTCTTAATTTTGATGCAGTACATATTGTCCGTTTTTATTTTTGTTGCTGTGCTTTTGGTGTCATATTAATCACATTTACTTTTAATCTTTTGAGCCCCACTAATTTTAATTAGTGCAGGATATAATGAAACATTCAAATAATTACAAAATAGACATGGCTGCCTCCTCAAAGTGAACGCTTGGCTGTCAGGGAGTGCAATCATGAACTAACATGAAAATTGTTTCATCAGCTCCTGTGAAAATGTACATGTCTGGAGTACAAAGGGAAATTTGGGATGTGGATCCATATACTGTAAAGATACAGGTTAGGGGAACATGGTCAAATGCATGAAAACAAAAATGAGGGCGGCATTCCTCATCATTACCTCTGACTCGGAATCCCTGCATATCCACAATAAGCCATTGTAGAAACCCTTGCAAGAAAAAATGATTCTCTGTTAGTCTTCTGATTCCCTGTTAGCATTCTGATTTTTCTCACATCTTTCTGATGTGGTACTTCCCCAGAGTCAGTTAACACCTCTGGACAAAGAATTAGAAAATTTTATGCTAAGGTTACCTTTCAAATTTAGAGAAATAAAAAATGTTCTTAAAGTATTTAATTTTAGTGCCCTTAAGTTTTAATAAACTTGCAGCTGGTGGGCAACAAAATCATTTAACAACTAGTCAGAAGTCATTGAGACTATTGAGACTATCACCGATGCACAGAAAGTCCTGTAAGTGTCATTACTAACTGCAGTAGAGTGTATGAAGAACACTCTTAAAATGTTTTCTATATCTTCTGAGATATTTAAAGAAACTGGAATTTAAGAGATTTTTTTTCCTTCACATACCATTTCTCCTTTTAAAATAATGTTGCCATTGTTCCTTGTTCCTCCCACTTCCTTTTTCTTTCTTTTGTGATCTCTACCTATTCATCTTTCCCCCAGCTCTTTAGTCTCAGGCAGATGTTGATAGCCCTTCTTCTTGCCTACTTTTCCTTCCCGCCCACCCAAAGGCATCATTCACTGTCCTCGGCCCTCCTCTCTCCTCCAGCACTGGTAGGGATTAAAAGAGCCTAACAGAGGCTGCGTGGGGAATCATTCCAGCTTCAGGGCACTTGAGGACACACACAGCGAATACTTCCCGCTTGCCAGGTCAAGCGGCTTCCTCTCCCACCAAGAGCCCAGGCCCGGTGTTGGTAATGAGGCAGGAACCTGAACTACCAGGAAACTATTAAGCTTTGATGTTGCTTCTGGACCATGTTGTCCTCCAAACGTCTAAAGCAGTTTGAGTTGTAGAAATTTCAGCAGAAGAAGAAACTACTGAGATATCCCCCTCACACACTTCATTTTCTTTTGGGTGTAAATAAATAGTCATAGTTGCCAGCAAGTCCCCAGTTCACAAAATAGGAGACGTATTGGACCGCAGAAACCACGTGGAGATAAACTGCCCATGACAGAAAGGACCGTTGGCTCAGTGTTCTGCCCATGTGAAGTTTTTACTTCATAAATAAAGCTCTGTAAGAGATAGAGCATTTTATGCAAAAAGATTCCATGTATGCTTATTAAACTTTTTAGTTAAACTGTAGGTGAGTGAAAATTCAAGTTTTCGAGTGGTTACTTTGTTCGGCTAGCCCTCTGGTGCATCATTGTGCTCTATGAGAGGATGCCGTAATCTCATTTGGGAAGTTTTATTCATTAACAAAAGCTACCAAGATAAATTTAGCTTGGGTCACAGTGTTTAATTTAATAGTATTACAATAATAACTACCATAATTAGTTTCAGATTTGCCTTCCTTCCCAGAGGACGAGATTTTTTTTAGTTTTCTGATGCCTATTTAAAGCATGAGAATGACAGGAAAATTAATGTCATGACCTTTATAGCCTGTTTATGGTTTTCTATGTTGTACCCTAAAGGATTTAGGGAGTAGTATACATCTAAAATAAACCACTTAGTACGGACAAGTAAAAATTGGGTTAATTGGGTTCACCTGATTCTCAGCTGGTAGCACCTTAGTCAAGACATCATTTCATATTAGACAAAGGAGCACCGTTTTTACACTATAAAATTATTCTTTAAAACTATACCTGTATATTCCGTAATGTCTTGAAAAGAAAAACATTTTTAAAAGCCTAGTTTTTCAGATATGTAGGATATTTTCTCCCTGATATTTTACCTGGTTTGTCTTTTTCAATTAGGAAATCACTTTGTCATTTCATGGCAGGAATGTACGGACGCTAACTAGTGGGCGATGGTCCATGACATTAGTACCCACTTCCTTTGGGTGATGCTGGGCAGCATTGCTTTTTCTTACAACTAACTCTTTTTTCCTTTTCTAGTCTGTCAGAGATTTTGCACAATCACCTTTCTAAATCCTTGAGATGTGAAACTTGGTTTGCATTTTATTGTCGGTGTTTGTATATTTCAACAAAGAGCAGTGTTTTTATATTCAACTGGAGTTGAGAAAAATATCTAGGCATGCTAGAGTCTTTGAAGCTTTTGGATAGTTGACTGAAAAATTCCTGTGGTGGTTTTTGCAAATCATGGTTTAAAGGCACTTTCATACATTGTTGGGTAAATCAGTATACTGTAACTTCTTTGAGTATGATTTGATAATATCCATAAAGATTTTAAATCGACCTAAGAAATTATTTACTGTGCTTTCATCCTACAGGTGGGCTTGTACATGTTAGCAAAGATATAGGTGTAAGGCACACTGCAGCTTTGTTTGTGAGAGCAAAGGGCTGAGAACAATGTCATTATCAGCCAGTGGGTGGCTGGTTAATAAGCAGTGGGTCTATGCAGTGAAATACTCTACAGCCTTTAAAAAGAATGAAGAGGATCCGTAAGTGCTGATATGGAGAGCTCTTGAAAACATATGAAGTGAAAAAAGAGTAGCACGTATAATCTGCTCTGATTTGGAGAGGGGAGAAAGAGGGATAAAATGTATTTCTACACATGTTAGCTTGTATATACACAGACTGTTTCTGAAAGGAGACCCACATAGATGCAAAGAGTTGTTGCATCTGAGGAGGGGAATTAGGGTTACAGAATGAGAGGGAGGCTTGTTCATTTTTACTCAGCTTTTTCCATGTTGGAGATAATCATTTTATGATAACCTAAGTATTAGACAAATGCCATCGGGGGCATAGAATAACAAGAATTTAGCTGATGCTGAAGAGGTAAATCTGCAAAGAGAGTGCTCCAGGGAAAAGATGAAAGTTTGAATTATTTTAAAAGAAAAATCACGAGAATCATATAAGTGGCCGTTCACACACCCACAAGAACATAAAAAATATGGATGAAGTTAGCAGGAAATCGAACAGTGATGTGTTTTCTTTTTTTATTGAAACAGTCGTTGTAAAGCTAATTGATGGGATTCTAACTTAATGCAGACATGCCATAGAGAAGGAAGAAAAAGCTAAAGATGGGAGCAGGGCTGAGACAGAAATGGACCTTACTAGCAGGGCTGCAAGGAGGTGAGACGGGAAGAGCCGTAGGAGAAAGAGCTAGAGTGTGGTGACAAAACCAAAGCTCCATGGTGCTTTGCAGCCGGTGAGATTTAGGAGAGAAAAAGAATGTGAGGAATCCAAAATGATCTTGAAATTATATCAATTTTCTACCAACCTGCTTTGTTTAAGGATGATTGTATCACTGCATGTAGACAAGAGAAGAGCAAGAATGGTGGAGATGTGATTATTTCAAGGTAATGAATTAAATCTAAACTGATTGAAACACTGCCAGCCAAAATGATCCAAGAGAGTGAAATAATGAACAGTTTCACAATGCGTATCTATATCATGAATGTGTAAATGACACCGTCTTTATTTTATGTATTTATTTTACTGATAACTGTCATTTATTACCAAATGGTGTACTTTTATGCAGTGACTTCATCCTCATCATGATGGTAACCTCACTGGCCGAACAACTTCATTCTTTTAGCATTGAGAATCCAGGCGGGAAATTCCAAGGATGTTCTAGTTGATGTAGAAACACCCAAATATTTTTCTTACATCAGTATCTTTTACATTTTAATAAATAAGTAATAGAAGGATGCCTGTTTGTGAAAACTTGCCAAAACTTGGATCTTTTCAAATATACTAAAATGCACGGAGGACTTTTAACAGAAGAGCCACAGCATCAACATATTGCACGTATAGATAATGCTGGGAATCATTGTTTCCTAGGACTTGTTATCTGTAGGTGATGACACTTAAAACAGTGTTGATCTATCTGAAAAGCTCTAAGCCTTGTACTTGAGAAATTGAAAGTAGGACATTTTTTTTAATAGTTATTGAAGATAATTTTTAAGTCATTTTAGTAGTGTTTCAGTCCTTCTGAAAACAGAACCAGGCAGTCTGTCAATGATCAAAGGAAATTTACTACTGAAAAAAATAACTTAGATAATTATCTGTCACTTTAGGTTATGGAAAAGTGTAATAATGGCAAAATTAAAATGACATTACCTCAGATTTTAAATTTCACTATTCATTAAAAATATTACTTAGAATTTTAGAAACTTACTATTGCAAACTAAAAGATTTAAGTGGTATGAAAAGCACTCAATGGAACCGTAGAAGTATTGTTAATTAATTCCTAGCACTGTTGTTTTTATAGGACTGCTGACATTTATTCATTCAATAAACACTTGTTAAGCCTTGTTATATACCAGTCGCTGCTAGGTTCTGGAAATACCAAGGTAAATATGCCATTGTCCCTACCATCAGGAAATTCATAAAATTAAGGGGAAAACACACAGATTTAAACAGATATTGCTGCTAATAGAGAGCCAATGTGTGTTGGAAGATAATGGATAAATCAACAAAAATGTCTTGAACTGGCCAGGTGGACACTGCAGAAGAAGTTGAGTAGGAAGTATGTAGCAAGATAGGGGAGAGAAGCATCATGGAGGCATATGAGGGAACCTGTTTGGCCAGCTTCAGAGATGCAGCTCTTAACAGTAGTGGGATGACCACACAGTCCAGTGTGTGGAAGGCTTCATGTGCTGTGTGAAAGAGGTCAGGCTTTATCTTGTGGACAACAGGGAGCCACTGAAGGACTTGAGGTCTAGGAAAAGCACGATTAGATTTGCATTAAAAAGACCATTTATGGGAGGTGCCTAGTTGGCTCAGTAGGTGAAGCATGGGATGCTTGATCTCAGGGTTGCAAGTTTGACCCCACATCGGGTTTAGAGATTACTTAAAAAAATAATAATAAAAATTCACAGACCACTGGGTAAAGATGATGGTTGGAACTCAGTTGAAACACTGGAAGATAATATTTTTTCCAGAAAGAGCACAAATGAGAGAGAAAACATAGGAAAAGGGGGATAAAAGGTGTAACTGTCCAGAAAGGGTAGTTCCAGGCGGGGGGCGGAGGTGGGGGGGGTGCCGAGGGGGAGGGGGTGTAGGAAACAGAGAAAAGTAAATTAGGAAATCTCAAAAAAATAATTGAATAACCCAGGGTCTGAATATAGGGGTTCCCAGGTTGAAAAGGCCCACCAAACATTTGGCATATGGATGAAAATATGCTGAGATACTTCATTGTGAAATTTCTAAACATTGTTTCCATAGAGAAAAAATGAAAACAGACTGCATCCAAAGGATCACAGATAACTTTGGATTTGTTAACACCAACATTGGAAACCAAAAGACAGTGGAACAACACCTTTAAATTTCAATCTAGAGTTCTATACTCAGAAAAATTGTGGGGCACCTGGGTGGCTTAGTTAAGCATCTGACTTCAGCTCAGGTCATGATCTCATGGTCTGTGAGTTCAAGCCCCATGTTAGTCTCTGTGCTGACAGCTCGGAGCCTGGAGCCTGCTTTGGATTCTGTGTCTCCCTCTCTCTCTGCCCCTCCCCTGCTCTCTCTCTGTCTCCCTCTCTCTCTCTCTCTCTTTCTGCCTCTCTCTTTCAAAAATAAACATTAAAAAAATAAAAATAAAAAATAAAAATTACTAAGCAAAGTTTTGTTGATGGAGAGATAAAAATAGGGATAAATCTTCATTTTCCACAGTGGAACATCAGTAAGTAGATACTGCCTAAAACAACAGTCAAGAAGTAGGGTTGTAAGTATGTTATCCACAGATATGGAAAAGAAATACTGGAAGAATCAGCTCTGAGAATTCAAAGTGCTCGTCTCTGGGAAATCTAATGTACAGCATGGTGACTATAGTTAGTAACACTGTATGGTTTCCTGGAAATTTGCTTAAAAGAGTAGACCTTAAGTGTTTTCAGCACACACACACACACACACACACACACAGGTAGCTATGTGAGATGATGGGATATGTTCATTAACCTGATTGTGGTAACCATTTCACAAAGCATATATATGTCACATCATTGTATTGTACACTCTAAATATATACAATTTTATCTGTCAGTTCTACTTCAACAAATCTGAATAAAATAGAAATTTTTCATTATAAAGGACAAAGAGAAAGATAGTTCTAGCTCTATCACAAAGAATAGGCTGGAAAGATGGAAGCCTGGAAGCCAGGAGGTAGGAAGACAGTTTAGGAGGCTGTTGTAATAGCAGCAAGACCTGACCTAAGGCAGTAGTGGGTATGGAGCAGAGGCGATAACTTTGAAAAACACCTTAGAGGAAACAGGAGCTTCATTTCATCTGCAGGTAGCCAAGTGGAGATATGTAGTAAACAGAGAACGTTTCGCCCTGGAACCTGGGAACTAGAAATATAAATTTAGAGTTGTAGTTAGAGCCACAGGAGTTGGATGAAATTATGTAGAAAACCTGTGAAGGGAAAAGAAATGAAGGCCTCAGGCTAGAACATATTTTCCTGGACAGATTTTGATTGAGGTGGAAAAATGCCCTCCCAAACATTCTGCCTTGTTCAGTCGTACGTGTAGCACATGTGAAGGAACTCTAGTATACGAGCACTTTATGAGGGTAAATGATTAGATATTATGGTTGGAAATAATGTTGTTTGTGTTTTGAAGTATAATCTGGTATATTCCCTTTATTCTTCTTGGAAATGCCAAAGATAGCAATAACCATTTCTTAGTTTTTGGAAGAATCCTGGAGAACTTTATTAACATACAAAACACGCTGTTTTTTGAATAGTTTTTTTTTTTTTTACAATGTATTTTCAATACATAAGACCTAGTTTAATGTTTTATTCAGCCAACAAGTGAAGTATTATTATCTCTCCCTTCCTAATTTGGGGAAACTGGAACAGAAATAAGATAAAATGACTTCTCCAAGGTCACACAGTAAGAAGTTTTAGTTAAAAATGTACATCTCCTCAGTTTGCTGATCCTTTTCCACTTTTAACTCATTACATTGCATTTAATTCATTGAGATTGTGCTGGAACATGGTCCTGAAAATTAAGGGTCATTCTAGTCTTTTAGGGGTGTTTGGTTTGGGGAAGAATAGTGAGCATCTGGCAAGAACATGTTAAAAACACAGCTAAAAACTTAGGGGATGTAGGACTATGTACTTCCAAAGTTTCCCCAATTCCAAGTAGAAAAGAAGTTGCCTTGGAGGGTCTTAAACAAATTAGTTCCCCAGGATGACTCTGTAAAGCACTTGACTGTGTCAGTGGCTGACATTCAGAAATATCTGAATTTAAAGAGGGGCTTTCTTACTGAACTCATTAGCAGTATGCAGCCATTTAGGGAAGGAAGGAGATTGTCAAATATTAATACATTATATTAATGAAGCACTAAGAATTTCCTAAATGGATCCAAATATATTCTGTAGATCCTCTTTCAGCTTTTCTAATCTTTTAGTACCAATTTGAGAATTTTATTATTTGTTTCTAAAATAGGACAGAGATAAGAGCCTTTATTACAACTGAGTGAATGATGAATGCTACTATTAGTCAGAATTTACGTACTATAAGCTTATATTATTTTAACAAAATTGAACCTTAAGGTATTTGGGTCCTCTTATTTATGTAAAAATCTCAAAAAACATGAATTCCATCATTGTTTAGAAGAGGTAGCTTTTTAAATCAATGAAAACCTCTTTGGAAAACAAGCAATTAATTGCTTATAAAGTTAAGCGTACATTTAATATACCACCCAGCAATTCCACTCCTAGGCTTTCACCAAAGAGATGTCTACATAAAGACTTGGACACGAATATTTATAGTGGTTTTATTCATGATAGCCCAAAACTGGCAACAACCCAGATGCCCATCAGTGGGTGCATGAATATCATTCGGCAAGAGAGGGGAATGATTTGATGCACACAACATGAGAATTCGTATTGTTTGACTGATATGAAATAATATGAAATTCTAGAACAGGCAAAGCTAATTTATAGTGACAGAAAGCATCAATGATTGCCCGGGCCCTGTAATGAGGGGTGGGGTTGATGGTAGCGAGCACAAGGGAACTTCTTCAGGTAATGAGGGAACTTTCTGAAGTGATATTAATATTTTATATTTTCTTAAAATATGTCTGGGATTGGTTTCAAGTATGGTATGATGTGTAAAACAGAGAAAACTACCTTTGAAAGAAGAATGTATTACTTACAGTCCCTTAAGAGGAGGGGCATGCCATCCAAGGTGGCCACATTGGGAAGTTCTGGCATTGGTCAGGAGGCAGAAGGAGCTATGGGAAAGCATGGCCTGGAGCCTTTATTGTGGTTTTCCTGGGAAAGACAAGGCAGGACAAGGTAAACAGTTAGGATTGGCTAGTTTGAATGATTTCAGTAGCTCCAGGCTTTAGGATGGTCCTAGTCCTCTAGCACCTGGCCCTGGGGTGATTTAGACCTGGGAAATTATGGGCAAGTTATGTGACAGCAAGATAATGGAGGTGGTTGGGGATGTGGACTTTGTATATGGAAGGTGTGTTCACAGCGGAGTTGTTTGCCATCTCCAGGATTAGCTAGCCCTGAAATGGGCACTTGGTCCTGCCAGCCAGGCCCCTAATATGAAGCAAGAATGTAATACTACAGTGGCGTTTATGTTTATGTATATGTTTGTTGTATATAAATTATACCTCAATTAAGTTGATTTGAAAAGTAAAAAAAAAAAAGTGAAATATAATGGCCGCATGAAATTACTTAAAACAAGCTAGGAAAATTCATCCACAAGTGCATTAAATTCTTTCAAACAATACCTAAGTATATAAAGGACAAGAGCAGCATTGAATACCTCACAATTATAAGTTCATTCAAGCAGTTCCTTTTTCTCCTCCTCTGTGTCATGACCATTTTCAGTTCCTTAATACATAAGAAAGTTGGCTTTTTCAGTTATACATTGTCTGAGGTCACACAACCTATCTCAGTCCTTTCCTGCCACGTTCCTAATGTGTACATTATGTATTCTTAGGTCTCATTAAAAAAAAAAGCATCAGTCAGCTTCTTCCTCAACTTTTTCAGTGACAGAGTTTAAATATGTCATGTAGCATGTTCTGGAATAGGTTCCATGGCTGAATGTCATTAATCATGAGGAAGTTCTTCTTTGTTTCACTGATTTTCCTTCAATTCTAGTGTCCAGGACAAAAGCATTCTATGTAGTATTTCCATTGACCTGGTCGACCCTATTGTGTGTGTGTGTGTGTGTGTGTGTGTGTGGGCATGAGACTATAGATGCTGGCGAGGATGTGGAGAAACAGGAACGCTCTTGCACTGTTGGTGTGAATGCAAACTGGTGCAGCCGCTCTGGAAAACAGTGTGGAGGTTCCTCAAAAAATTAAAAATAGACCTACCCTATGACCCAGCAATAGCACTGCTAGGAATTTACCCAAGGGATACAGGAGTACTGATGCATAGGGGCACTTGTACCCCAATGTTTATAGCAGCACTTTCAACAATAGCCAAATTATGGAAAGAGCCTAAATGTCCATCAACTGATGAATGGATACAGAAATTGTGGTTTATATGCACAATGGAATACTACCTGGCAATGAGAAAGAATGAAATCTGGCCTTTTGTAGCAACATGGATGGAACTGGAGAGTGTTATGCTAAGTGAAATAAGCCATACAGAGAAAGACAGTACCATATGTTTTCACTCTTATGTGGATCCTGAGAAACTTAACATAAGACCATGGGGGAGGGGAGGGGAAGGAAAAAAAAAAGAGGTTAGAGAGGGAGGGAGCCAAAACATAAGAGACTCTTAAAAACAGAACAAACTGAGGGTTGATGGGGGGGTGGGAGGGAGGGGGGGTGGGTGATGGCTATTGAGGAGGGCACCTGTTGGACTGAGCACTGGGTGTTGTATGGAAACCAATTTGACAATAAATTTCATATTTAGAAGAAAAAAAGGAAGGGAGGGTGGAGAGGGAGGGAGAGTCTGCATGGAGGAGAGCATGAGCATGTCTATGAATTTAGGAATCAGACACACCTGGGGAAATTAAGTTGGGTCATCCTAATGATGTTGCATGTGTTACTTAATTTCTTTGAGCCTCAGTTTCTTGACTTGAAAGATGACAACTGCTGATGCTCATGTGAGGATAAGAGAGATGTGTGAATTAACTTACCAGCATACAGTAAGCACTCAGTGCAGAAGAGTTACAGTATAGAAAGGGTAGGTGAAGTTGTCATCTGTGGATTCACCAACTCTGGTTCTAGCCTCAAACCTAAAACCTGTGCAGTCGTCACTGTCCAGTACTTGAAAATCAAAAGTCACGGTGGAATCAGAAGTAGAGGAAGGCCTGAGAGGCAAGCAGCTACCCAATTCACATTATTTTAACATACAAAGAGGAGCCTGTTATAATTACCAATGGTGAGGTACCCAAGACTTTATTACCTTTTAAAATATTTTCATATTTCAAGTTCTCCTGGCCAAATTTATTATATTATGGCATTTATCTGAATGACACTGTATCAGGCAGGTGATGTATGACATGTTTATTCTCTGGGAAATAGCTCCCTAGAAATAATTATCTAGATGAACATCCACATTGCAGCTCTGTTTGGTGCCCATATACACACAAAGGAGAATGCACTGAAACACACATTCACACCATGCGTTAATGTTAATAAGCTTGTTGAGCATGGAGTAAATGATTTTTACTTTTTCTGTAAGTTTCTTTGTCTAAATTTATTTTTAAGACAAGGTAGCATAACAAAGACCAGGTGCTATCTGCCTTAGTTTCCCTCAACTAGGAATAAATGGGAGATTTCCATTTCCAGAACCATCAAGCTGTCACTTCTCAAGTAACCAATTCACCTAATTTTCATTTTTAATCAACTCTTTAAATATGACGTATTAACTAAAATTAAAAGTAATCATGTGAGTGATTTATAGGGCATATTGTATTAAGTCATGCTATAATTTATGGCATTCACTGTTTGCATTCATTTTTTTCCCTTTCAGATAGATTTTTCTGCTTAATATGTTTTTTGGCATTCAAATAAGAAAAGTCAGCTTATTGCTTTGGATTCTGTGTCTTCCTCTCTCTCTGCCCCTCTCCTGCTCACGCTCTGTCTCTGTCTCTCTCTCTCTCTCTCACACACACACAAATAAATAAGCAGTAAAAAAAAATTATTAAAAAGAAAAGCTAGGTTATAATTATCAGAGAGTGTATATACTGTGAAGGACACACTGCCTGCTAGTGCTGTATCACGGTACCTGGAGTAAAGATGCATATTGACTTTGCTTGTATGGTATTTGAAAAATACTGTTAGGTCCTGTGTATTTTTAATGCAACTTTTCCTCTAGCACATTTTTGTAATGCACTTTTACTTCTAATCAGAAGATGCAAGATTATGATTATTCATAAGTTTTCTTCACTTAGCATTAGGCATATTTATTACATAATTTATTCATTTACTATAATTAAAGTAGAGAATTAAAGACAGCAGTACTTTATGTTTATGTGGCAGAGGAAGGCATTAGACTCCATTTGAGCAAATTTTCGACTTCAACTGCCAAAATATTGGGGGTACAGGTAAAATTATTTTAATGGCATTCCATATATAGCATTCCAGAGCAATAATATAAAGACTTTTTTTTTCTTTTTTTCTTTTTTTTTCTGATAGCAAAGATACTATTTATTCACTAGGGAAACTTAGATATCCATAAACATAAAAAGGAAAGTAAATAGCAATTAATCCCCACTCAGAAATAACCCCTTTTAATATTTAGTAGCTTTCTCATGCATATTTGGGGGAGAAATATTGAACCATACCTCTCTGCAACCAACCCCTTTCATACAAAAATGTATGATAAGCATTTTTCATATTTTTAGTATTTTAAGAAGCATTGTTTGTAATAGTTTTATTGTAAAAATGTATCCTAATTTACTTAGAGGTTTTACATTTGGTGTGTATGGCACCCTAAAGAATTCTAAAAAGGTAATAAAAATGATGATAATGAAGATGGATGGCAATATAGCTTTGCACATTATCATGATGACTTTCTGAAGTGGAGGAAAGGTCAGAATCAAAAGGAATGCCGAGCTTTAAGGCTTAGTATGCATATTGCAAAAATACCCCTTAGAGTCTCCATGTGAATATCACTCCCCATTAAGTAGGTTGCCTTGTTTTGTTGGTTTCTTTTGCTGTGCAAAAAGCACAATTTTGGTGTAGTCCCAATTGTTCATTTTTGCCTTTGTTTCCCTTGCCTGAGGAAAAAAATGTTGCTAAGGCTGATGTCAAAGAATTATTACCCATGTTTTCTTCTAGGAGTTTTATGGTTTCACATTTAGGTCTTTAATCCATTTTGAGTTTTGTTGGTTTTTTTTGTTTGTTTGTTTGTTTGTTTTTTGTATGGTGTAAGAACCCGACCCAGTTTCAGTCTTTTGCATGTAGCTGTCCAGTTTTTCCAACATTATTAATTGAAAAAACAGCCTTTTCCCCATTGTATTTTCCTGCCTCCTTTGTCATAGAGTAAATGACCATATAATTGTGGGGGTTTTTCTGGGCCTCTGTTCTATTCTGCTGATCTGTGTGTCTGTTTTTGTGATGCTGCCATACTGTTTTGATTACCACAGCTTTGTAGTATAGTTTGAAATCTGGAATTGTGATGCCTCTACCTTTGTTCTTTCTCAAGATTGCTTTGGCTCTTTGGAATATTTTGTGGTTCCATACAAACTTTAGCATTATTTGTTCTAATTGTGTGAAAAATGCTGTTGGTATTTTGATGGGGATTGCATTGAATCTGTAATTACTTTGAGTATTATGAAGATTTCAGTAATATTAATTCTTCCAGTTCATGAGCATGGAATATCTTCTCATTTGTTTGTGTTGTCTTTAATATCTTTCATCAGTTAAGTTTTATAGTGTTCAGGTAAGTTTTATAGGTCTTTCAACTCCTTGGTTAAATTTATTCCTAGGTGTTTTGTTCTTTTTGGTGCAATTGTAAATAGATTGTTTTCTCAAGTTCTCTTTCTTCTACTTCATTATTAGTGTATAGAAATACAACAGATTTCTGTATATTGATTTTGTATCCTGCAACTTTCCTGAATTCATTTATTAGTTGTAATAGTGGAGTCTTTAGGATTTTCTATACATCGTATTATGTCATCTGCAAATAAGGAAAGTTTGACTTATTCCTTACCAATTTGGATGTCTGCTATTTCTTTTTCTTATCTAACAGCTGCAGCTAGGACTTCCAGTACTATGTTGAATAAACATGTTAAGAGTGGACATCCTTGACTTGATCCTGATGTTTGTGGAAAAGCTCTCAGGTTTTCACCATTGAGTATGATGTGTAGGTGTGGGTTTTTCATATATGGCCTTTGTTATGTTGAAGTACATTCCCTCTAAATTGACTTTGTTGAGGGTTTTTTATCATGAATGGATGTGGTATCTTGTCAAATGCTTTTTCTGCATCTATTGAGATATTAATGTGGTTTTTATCCTATCTCTTGTTAATGTGAGGAATTATATTGATTGGTTTGCAAATATTGAATGACCCTTGCATCCCTGGAATACATCTTACATGATTGTGGTGAATAATTTTTTAATGTATTGTTGAATTTGGTTTGCTAGTATTTTGTTGAGAATTATTGAATCTGTGTTCATCAGGGATATTGGCCTGTAGTTTTCTCTTTTTGTAGTGCCTTTGGTCTAAAATTTTGCTTATACTTTTTGCTTTTATGTTATTGGGGGTGTTGGTCTGGAGGTTTCTTTCCTTCTATTGGCTTTTTATCTGGTTTTAGTATCTGTATAATACTGGCCTCATAGAATTACATTGTTAGAATTCCCTCATTTTCAATTTTCTGAGAATATTTGTATATAATTGGTGTTATTGCTTCTTTATTCAGTAGATTTCATCAAAGCAACTATTTGGGACTGGTATTTTCTTTGAGGAAACATTTTTAACTAAAAATTCAATTCTTTGAAAATATAAGTCTCACTTCTTTTTTTTATTTCTTTTATTTTTATTTATTTATTTTTTATTCTCAAGTTAGTTAACACACAATATAGTCTTGGCAACAGGAGTAGAACCCAATGACTCATCACTTACATATAACACCCAGTACTCATCCCAACAAGTGCCCTCCTTAATGTCCATCACCCATTTAACCCACCTCCCTACCCCAACCCCATCAACCCTCAGTTTGTTCTCTGTATTTAAGAGTCTCTTATGATTTTAAGGCTCACTTCTTGAGTGAGCTTTGATAGTTTGTGTCTTTCAGGGAATTTGTTCATTTTATTTAAATTTATCAAATTTATTGCCAAAATGTTGTTTGTAATGATCCCTATTTTTAATAGCATTAGTGTCTGTAGTGATGTCACCTCTCATTCCTGATATTGGTCATTTGTGTCTTCTTTCTTCTGATGAATTAAGCTAAAAGTTTATCAAATATATTGATATTGTCAAAAAAATCTTCTTTTTATTTAATTATTTTTATCTATTTTTCTGTTGTTCATTTCACTTATTTCCTCTCCTTTTTTCCTCTCCAATCTCTTCTTTTTTTACACTTTGGGTTAAATTTGTTTTTTCTGGTTTTTAAGGTAGAAACTGAGGCCATTGACTTGAGATCTACTTTATTTACTCAAAGAGATGCTTAGTAGTCTCAATTTCTCCCTATGTATTGCTTTTTGATATGTTGTATTTGCATTTCACTCAGTTCAAAAGACTATAATTTTCATTTTGATTTCTTCTTTGAACCCATAGGTTATTTATAAGTATGTGATTTAATGAACAAATATTTGGAAATTTTTCAGGTAGTATTTGTGGGTTTTCTTTATTTGTTTTGCTTTCTACTTTAATTCCATTGTGGTCAGAGAGCATATTATACATACATTATATGACTTGAATCCTCTTAAGTATATTGAGACTTGTTTTTATGGCCCAGAATATAGTCTGTCTTGATAAATATTTCATGTGCTTTGAAAACAATGTGAATTCTGTTATGTTGGGTGAAATATTTTATAAATGTCAGTTAGGTCAAATTGACCTCTAATATCTTTAGTGATTTTCTGTCTCTTATTATTGATTATAAATTATTGTATATTTCTCCTTGAAGCTCTGTCAGTTTTTGCTTTATGTATTTTGAAGCTCAGTTATTTGGGATATAAACATTTGACATTATTGTCTCTTTTTGATGAGTTGACCTTTTATAATTATGAAATGATCTTCCTTACGCCTGGTAACATTCATTGCTCTGTAATCTACTTTTTCTGATACTAATATAGCCATTCTACCTTTCTTTTGTCTTGTACTAGCATGATATATCTTTTTACATTCTTTTAATTATAATCTATTTGTATCCCCATATTTAAAGTGCCTTTCTTACAGGCAACATATAGTTGAACCTTGCATATTTATCCAAGCATTATCTTTTATTATGATATTTAGATCATTTGTATTTAATATTATTATTGATATGATTAGATTTTAATCTATCATCTTGCTCATTTTTTTGTGTTTTTCCCATCTGTTTTATTCTTTTTTCATTTTCCCTTGAAAAACTGAATATTTTTATGATTCCATTTTTGTATTGTTGGCTTTGTCTCTAAAATTCTTTGTTTAGCGACTTTAGGTATTGCTTTCAGATGTATAATATATATGTTTAATTTACCATAATCTACCTCCCAGTGATATTATACCACTTCACTGATAATATAAGAAACTTAAAATTATATACTTATATTACTCCCCTCTCAATTTTGGTCAAATTGTTACCATATATCATTTTTACATACGTTATAAACCCCACATTGCATTCTTAATTATTTTTATTTAAATAGTTATATTTTTAGGAGATTTAAATATTAAGGAAAAAAAGCCTTGTATGCTTACCATGTAGTTCCCATTTCTAGTATTTTTCCTTCCTATATATAAACCCATACCCTAATCTAGTGTTTTATTCTTTCTGCCTAAAAGATATTGTTTAGCATTTTTATAGTGTAGTGGACTTGTAATGAATTCTTTCAGCTTTTGTATTTACAAAAAAATCCTTCATTTCTCCTTTATTTTTTTAAAGATACTGTCTCTGAACATAGAATTCTAGATTATAGGTTTTTTTTCTTACAGTATTTAAAGATGCTGCTCCACTGTCTTCTCACTTGCATTGTTTCCAACAAGAAGTCCTCTATACGTAAGATATGTTGGGAATGCCTTTAAAAAACTTTTTTTTTCCCACTATTTTTGAGCAACTTGGTCATAATATTCTTTGGTATAGTTTTCATGGGTTTTTGTGCTCCAGGTTTTCGAGCTTTTTAGATCTGTGTGTTTATAGCTTTACTCAAATTTGGAAAATTTTCTGCCATTATTTCTAAAATGATTTTTTTTTTTTTTTTGGTCTTTCCATCTTTCACCTCTCCAATTACTAATATATTTAGGCTGCTTGAAGTTGTCCGTTGCTGGCTAACCATTTCTCCTTTTCTTCTCTCTTCTTTTTTTACTCTCACCTTCTGAGTTTCATTTTAGAAAATCTCTATTACTGTGCCTTCAAGTTTGCTAACTTTTTTTTTTTTTGACATGGCTAATGTGCTATTAATCCCATCCGGTCGGTGTATTTTCATTTTGTATATTATAGTTTTCATCTCTGGAAATTTTATGTGGGTCTTTTTAATATCTTTCCTGTCTATATTTAACTTTTTGAACATGTGAAATAGTTATTACTTAATTACAGTTTGAACTTTGACCACTAATTCTAATAGCTGTGTCAGTTCAGGGTCAGTTTGATTATTTTCTGCATTATGGCTCATGTTTTCCTGCCTCTTTGCATGCTTAATTTTTAATTAGATGTTAGATATTATGAATTTTACCTTGTTGCGTGATGGATATTTTTGTAGGTCTGTAAATAATTCTTGAGTTTTGTTCTAAATGCACAGTTAAGACACTTGGAAATAGCGTGTTCCTTTTCACTCTTGCTTTAAGATTTGTTATATGAAACCAGAGAGGGGTGCATGGGTGGCTCAGTTGGTTAAGCATCCAACTCTTGATTTCAGTTCAGGCCATGTTCTCACAGTCGTGAGATTGAGCTCCATGGTGGGCTCCACGTGGGTCTCAGCACTGGGCATGGAGCCTGCTTAAGGTTCCTCTCTCTCCCACTCCTTCTGTCCCCACCCCCCTTGCATGTGCTCACACATATGAGCTCTCTCTCTCCCCCCTCTCTCTCAAACAAACAAAAGAAACCAGAGAAATGCTTGGTGTAGGGCTTAATTAAACTATTTCCCTTTACTAAGGCAAGACCCTTCTTTGTGCTCTACTTGATGTCCTGTGAATTAGGGGTGTTTTCAGTCTGGCTGGTGGGAATAGGCAATATTCCTGCCCCACTGTGAGTGTTGAGCAGCTTGGATCTTCTCATGATGAAAGGTAGTTTCTTCACTTGCATGTGCTGAGCAGTACATGAGCAAATACTTGATGGAGACCTTCTTTATTGCTGTTTCTCTTTTTCTTTCGAGAGCTTTTTCCCCACTACTCTGGGACTCTCCACAGGGTTCTCCCTTCCTACAACATTGCTCGTCTCATTTGTTTCCTGTTTCCCAGGACATCAGTCTTTCGTGATCTGGTGTCCAGTGTTTTGAAATACTGTTTCGTATATTTTGTCTATATTTTTGGTTGTTTCAGGCAGGAGGACAAATCTGGTCTCTGTTACTCAGTCTTGGCTATAGCAAATGTCATGCCTTTTAATTTTGGCTGATTTTCTATTTAAAAGCATTTAAAATTCTGAATAGAAAAATTCGTGTCTTTACCTTCATGGCTTCTGTCTTTGGTGTCATGCTAGAAACACTTTTGTGTTTGATGGCTTATAAGATATTTACCTATGTTTTTTTCAATGTACTTAATTGCCTTATTTTTATATTCAAATAGTGCGAGTATATATTGTAGACTATTTGGAAATATCTTGCATTATAGACAGGTTGGAAAATAGCTCAGTTAAAGGCAAAAACAATGTAATGCCTCAACAAACACCTTGCCAAAACATATCTTAACATATTGCCTGCCATGCATTTTGCAATACCTTTGTTTTTTATATAGTTGTAATCCTACAGTATATGTCATTTAGGGTGTTCACTCAGTGCATTTTCCATTGTGCTACATAATCTTCATAATTGTATCTTAGTGTCTGAATTATATGTCATCAAATGAGTATATTACAACTATACTACCTTTACCTATATTGTTAAACATTTTAGTTATTTCTTCTTAAGTAGAGTATACGAAACATAATTATCTGACAGAGCATTTTCAGGGAATCTTAATTTTGCCAACTTTCACATTTCCCTGGCCTTCATTGGGCAGAGATGCTGATATAATTCCTCTCTCGTGGTGTCATTGCTTCCCTCTCTAAGCCCATACTAGTACATTCAGTAAAATCCTGCCCGTATAAAAATGAGAAGGAAATAAAAGCATTAGTTTCTTAATAGTTCAGTCCATTTCTTATTACTCTTACAATTATAAATTGGAAGAATTTTTAAAGAGCTTATAATTTATATTTTTCATGTGTATGAACAAGGCATCTGAATTGTTTTCTAATTATTATTTGTGTTTGGTTATTTTTTAGGGACATTGTTATTCAAGTCAAAAACATCATAATGCAGAATTTTTTATCAATACCACCAAAAGATCAACAAGGTAAGATGAACCATGCTGAGGAAAATGGTCATGTGTATGTTATAAACAGTTTTAATTGATACATTCAATGCCACTGTCCTCTGACCAGAGGTAGTTTATTTCCAGGAACTAAGAACAAAATCCTAATTATATAGGAAAGTTGATTTCCTTTGTTAAATTACTTAAGTGTATAAAAGGACATGTATCCTTGACTGAGAACTTGAGAGCGGGTCATCTCAACCCACACAAAACTCAGAACCCAGCCTATTAGCTGGCACATAGCTGGTACCAGTAGATGTCAAATGAAACTATGGAGTATTGGCTTTGGTGAAGCTGAATCACATGTGTCTTAGAAGACTATATATATATTCTTATACACATGCACATACAACAGATATGTAGAGGGAGGGGACATTTGACTTGTTTTTTCCCATAGTCATTTCAAAAGAAACATACGAAAAACCATTCCCCAGCCCCATATGATTTATAAAAAAGAAAATCGTGGTTTTTTAAGAAGAGCTCCTGGAGTTTTCAGAAAAGCAGTTTACAGGTGGAGATAGAGTCTTTTCTGAATAAAGAGCAATTAAATTTTCTGCACTGTAAAGGGCAAATTCCAACCTTTAGGAAGAATTCAAGTCTTTCACCTGCCCCTACATGCTCTCTTCTACACAGAAGAGAAGTTTTGATATGTTTGTGAGAAAAATAATGTCTTCAATGATACAAAATTAGGCTTCCTTCATGGAAGAGAAATAACTTAGCCAATGGAGGGAATTTGCTATAAAGAACCCTTAACAGAAGCAGACACTCCTTGATCTCTTTACCCAAAGGAAAGACAGTGTCATAACTGTTAAGAGCACTGAGTCTGGTTTTGACACTCAGGTCTACCACTGATTTGCATGTCTTAGGTGCATCACTTGACCTCAGCTTTCTCATCTATGAATCTTTAAAGTGAACATAGTAAGTACTACCTTATAGGTCATATAGAGATTAAAGGAGAAATATATATAAATCACCCAGCATATTCCAAATTACATAGTGGGCTCTTCATCGTTGTTTTTGATACCTGGTCTCCCTGTATGTGTGGAGGCTGATGCATGCAGTGAGATGAACATGGCTGCCTCCTGCTTCTGGTGCCTACTGGCCGTAAAAGGCCACGCATGATCCAAGGTGACCCAAGGGACGTAAACATGGGGCAGACTTCTGGCTTAGTTCTCATCCAGACATTTGGCCAAAGGGATGGTAAGATTGTCTGAAACTCACACAAGATCCGTCCACAAACATGAGGGTACGAAAGGACATGGGATGAGAGAGACGAGAGCAATCCTAACCAGAAATAAAATGTGTGCATTTCCTGTGAATGTTTTCTGGTTTATATCCTTTGGAAGATTTCTGCAGTGGTAGGTAGCTGATCAAGGGTTTGGAAATTTAGTGTCCTAGTTGGTATCACCTTCTTCATCTCAGCAAGATGTGTGACTGCTTATGAGGAAGAACGCTGGGCCAAATGTCAAAACAGCTGCCCTCCTTTCCCTCATCTGCTGCCAACCAACTGTGGAAATTCAGACTGGTTATTTTATCCCTAAACCTCAGTTTCCCTGTTAGTAAATCCAGGATTACTAGACATTCTTTTCCATCTCTAAAAGGTTGTAAGTGTGTGTGAATATCTAAGCAACAAGCTGCTTGGTTTCTGGCTGATACAGGGCAGTAAAACATGTCACCACGCACACCTCCTGCCTACTTTGTTTCTCATCAAGGCTTGTTTTGTTTGTTTTGTTTTGTCTACCTCTCGAGCTGTTGCCTAAGCATAGTTATACCGCCATGGACTTGGCCAGAAAATAAGACCCTTCAAGCCTAGCTAGGAGTTCAGTAGCTCTAGTAAGTACTTGGTCAGTCTTTTCTGGGACCAAAGATGCTTAAGCCTCCAACCCAGAATTTAACAGAAAAAAAGAATAATGAAAAGAGCTCAATTAATCAAGTGCCTCCAGGGTAATAGTCACTCTACCCACAACTTTACATCCTTTGTTTTATCTAATCCTACCCTAAACTAGGTATAATCTTTAATCTAAAGGTTCAGGGAGATTGGTTACTTTTACCAAGATCACCAGTCAGTTAAGTGACTGAGCTAAGATTTGAACCCAGATCTATCAAAATCCAAAACTCACTATTTGTCCCCTGTGTCACACTGTAAATCTATAAAGAATATTTCTAATTCTGTTTTTAGATGATCCCTCTTTTTCTTCTCTGATCAAACATGCTAGTTTTTATTTCTGTCATCAAGTATAATCCATTATGTGACATGAGGAATGTGTTGGGCACATGTCATTAATTAAATGCTGAGTACTTTATTTAACACACCATGGATGGCTACCTATAAGGTATGATACTTTTAAATTTCAGACTTGTAAACACACATGCACATATACGTACTAATGTATGAAGTTCGGGGTAGAATGTTACCAGCAGAGTTGTGGGGCTTAAGAAAATCCAACGTATCACGTACTATCTCCTATTATTTCAGTGGTGGAAGCAGCTTTAATGATCACCAGTGTAATACTTAACGAGGAGCTATGTCAGATCCTAAAGATCGGAGAGATCCAAAATAAATCAGACATCCTGTGCTTTTACAAAACACAAAATCCTATTAGAAGAGCAGACATGTATATAATTAACTAGAATAACGCGTGACAGATGATGTACTGGAAGTGAGTATGACATACTTGAGAACATGGAGGAAGGGATACTTGGGTAGGCCAGAAGTTTTGAGGCTGACATTTTGGTCAGGAAACACAACAGAAGGGTTGATATTTGTGCAGGACATTAACACATGTGTAGAAGACAACCACGTGGAATTTAGGAGTCAAAGGATATAGGTTTAAAGTTGGGAAAAACTAGAGGAAACTAATTAGAAATTCTAGTGCCTTCTATTTAAATGTTTTCTAATTTTGGATAAAGAGATTTAATATTGTAGTATTACTCTAATGATAATTTGTACTGTATTAAAAGCTTTTCCATTATAATTTAGTGTCATCATTATTCCTGTGTGAAGTTATTATAGAATCTCCAGAAGTTCATTAGACTTATTTCATTACAATTTTCTATCTTTTCATACTTTCAGGATTTGGGGATAAGATTTATGATTTTCCCATAACTTTCTGGTTTTTTGTTTGATATTTTCAAGTGATAAAATAATAGAAATATCTTTTTGATATTTTCAACAATAAGATAATAGAAATATAAGGGCAGGTATTTTGTGTAGAAAATAGCAAATTGTAGCAAATAATAAACCATGTCTTTGAAAAAAAAGGCACAAAACAACAGGAAAAGGCCATCTACGGTTGTTGGTAACTTCTACTTTAAATCTGTTGACAGACAAAACCACTACAGTGACTGAAAATTCACAGGAATTTACTTACTTGCCAGATAAGGAACCTCACACAGATGTACAGCTTTGCCAAATGGTTCTGTCACAGGGACAGTCTATGTTTGCTATGTACTATAAAGAAGTTCACTGTGGTGATGCCAATTAAGGATTGAAGTTTGCACCTTGGAGAAGGCAGGATGAATTTTAAGTCTCCATATAGTTTAGTTAAAACAAGTCCTGCTGTTCATTGGACAGGGAAGAGTCTTCATTTAAGCCCAGGGAGGGTCAGTTTTACTGGAGTCATTCAAAATTCTTAGTTATCTGCCAGCTTCACAATTCGGTTTTGCCATTTACTAGGCAAGTCTGCTGCAAGTAGAAAGGTCTTCTTATACGGGTCTTCTAACACTTTTCTCAGCTCTGTCTTAACACATTTGCATTGTTTAAAGATAATTTTCAAATTGTGAGTGCTATTTTTATTCAATGAGACTATTAGTAAAGGGGGGTGAGAACACAGCAGATGTTTTAGGCAAGAGGGTCTTAATGACCCCCTTTGGAACTACTACAGTTAGTTAAATACACACTGTCAACCCCTACTAATTTTCAAAATCTGTACAGTATTTAACTGCAGTCATAGCCATTACTATGTATCATGTGAATTGAGATTTGGATCTGAAAATAAAAAACAACCCTGGATTTTCTGAGTTTAATAAAATACTTTTAAAATAATTATAAAAATATAAAGACTTAAAAATATATATGTGCAGCCAGACATAAACATTCTGGTATTAGTGAATGTAGCATGTTAGAACTCAAGGAACACTTGGGGAAACTAGTGAATATTCATATTTCTTTTAAGTTTAGAAAAATGATCTTATTTTAAGCTCCTAGTACTTCATAAACTTCTTGATGAATTTTTTGTCTTTGGCAGCCTTGAAAGCACTTTGGCATGTAGTGGCTTCTCATATATACATTAAATTTTGTGGAAAATGCTTTAAACTCAATTTCATCTATGACTTAGATGCTGTGAAAACATTTTAATCTTTGCTTCTTGATGAGACACCAGGGTGGAGTTTCCAAGTCTGTGTGTTCATTTAACAAATATTTATTGCCTTTGGAGAGGCCATGAGCAAAGAGCACAGGGGGAGAAAGGAAACCCAAACTAAACTCTACTGTTACGGCTCCATTTCAGTAAAGCTTACAGCCTATCAGAACAGTTTTCTTTTTATGAGGGTTTAGCCTAAAAATGGTTTATTATCTTATTATTTAACTAAAGTTTGACTCATTCCAACATGGTATTAAAGCTGCTTCTTAAGCTCCTGTCCCATTTTTGTCTTTTCTTTCCTTCTCCCCCGTCTTTCTCCCCTCCCAATCTGGTGAAAGACCGAATTCTCAACTAAGAGCTGGAGCATTGAGGTCTTTTTTACCCTTCCCCCCTTCTTTTTAGGCTCTGTGATCTTGGCTAATACAGTGAGCCTCAGTCCCTTCATCTTTCAAATGGGGATATTAATTCTTGCTCTAGAATAGCCAAATGAGATAAGGTACAGTTGATTCCCATCATTCACAATTGGCACGTTCTATAACGTCACCACAAACACTGAATTGGCTAATACTGAATTTTTGCTCCACAGCATTGAGGTTCCTGTGAGCTTCTGGTCACAACACATTTTCATTAACTATTGATACAGAACATAGTTTTATGTTGAGTCCTTAACCTTGAACTCACAGACACAATATTATAACTCTTGCCTGAACAAAGCTTATGTAACACATGTATTTTTTTCTGCGAGGCACGTCGTCTTCTTACACTTAGGAACACTGGACAGCACAGCAGTACTATGCTTAAGGACTATTTTAAACAGTGAAATCACCAACCAAAAAGAAAAAAAAAATAAGAAAAACGTGACACTGTAGACCACAAAAATGATACTTGTCATTCATTGTAAGGGGAGAGCTGAAACAAGACAGAGCATCAGCCACTGCTGAGAATGTGCACTTGAAGTGATTCAATTTTTTCCTGCCTGTGCATGTCCACAAATGGCCATGGAAACGTCATCAGTATGGATTTGAGGGCTGCAAATAAATTGCAGCGAGCTGGCAAATTTGCACATACAGAATCTGTAAATGATCGACAGTATATGAACACTTTCACCTTTTAAACTCTTAAAGCACAACCTATGTCTCAGAATAATTTGCAGAATAAGTTACATTTAACTCAATAACATTAAACTCAAATATAAGAATTTTGTGCAAAGTTGATATTATCAGTGTCAAGTTAATAAAGTAATAAATATATTATTTGCAAGAGACCCCAAGTTCTTAGCTCAGTAAAGCTATGAGTACAACTATTATCGCAAATTGTTTAGCTCTTCAGCCCTCACATTTAATGCACAGTAGCAAGGAGAACCACTATAATTTGATGCTTTGCATTTAGTGGTTAACATGCTTTGTGACCTCATTATTGGGGTGGGGGAGACATTCCCTACATATTACCAAAATGTTTTATTTCCAAATATGTGACATTCGTATGGAAACATTTCGATCTTAGCCAGTGGTGTAAATGCTGTTCTTGGATTTTTGGTACCATTTTATGTTGCAGACCAAGTACAGATTGACATTTTCAAGCTGGTTTTGGTTAACTACTTAATGTTGGCAATTGGAACTTTCCAATGTAATAACCTCTAGAAAATATCACTATGGATTAATAGTATGTTATGCTGTTGACAGAAGTACAAATGGAAAACACACACACATACACACACCTATAGAAATTTCCTCATAGAACAAAATGGAAATGACCTGAGTGGCCTAAAACTTACCAGGTAGATGTTGTAATGGAAGTTACTTTCCTATTTTGAGATAAAATGCTAGAGTTTGGAATATCCTTATTAGTAAATGAGGTTATGAATACTTTTATTGTTTGAAATAGCCATATTTCCACCTGCTTAAAAAGCAGGCTACTAATCAGATAGTCTGCTCGGGCATGTATCAATGTCAGTGTGGCCATTTGGCAGCAGAGTCTCTCAGAAACTCCCAATTAACCATGCAAATATATTTCATAGCATCACATTCCACTTTGTCAGAACCCCTGCTGCCTTTATATTATTAACATAAATGCAGGTGCAAATAGCATTTATGTTCTTTGATAGAAAGCAGTTGGAGACATTTCACTGAGGGACATAACACTTTCAGATTGTGTACATCTGTTCAAATAATGTATCCAGCCCCAGTGACATGAACACAAGGATGGAAACATCTGCCCCTGAGACCATTTGCCATATAGCAGATGCTTACATCTTTATTTATGCAGATGGCTGGTGTGATGAGTTAGGCTGGGATAAAAGCAGAGTTTGACACAGGTATTTAGGATGCTGTGCAAGCCAGAAATATAGGCTAGGCATTTCATGTTTGTAAAGGTCTAATACTATTAAGAGAAATGCATAACTGTTTTAATGCTTTAATAGAATGAACATACTGTTCATCCATAAATTACTTGGCATCAAAATCCTAAAAGTGTTTACAGAAATTCCAACATCCAACTTACACTGGAAACAAAAACTTATTAGTTTCCTTTCGATAAAATAATTTAAAATGATTTTATACTACCAAGAAAATCTCATGATGACATTTCTTAAAACTGGGGGGAAATACAAATGCAATTAGTTTAAATATAATTTATGACCTATTCCATGAATATAAATTCAAATTAGGTAAAATAAATTTCTGAATTGTTACACCTTTACAAGATTTTTGTCAAGCATTTTATTATTTAATATGTATTCTAGCATTTCCAACTACTGATATTTAAATTATAACTGATATTTTTATTAGGATAAATTACTTTTAAATGCTTTTTTTCAAAACTCTGTCCTATAGATCTACCATATTACATTCTCATTGGAAACAACAATGAAGGAAGTAAAAACTGCCGGAAGTAAGACATTTCCAGATTTTATCTTCTGTTCTCATTCACACACACAACAAAAATATCACAGAATCTCAAAAGAGCTGGGGTATTAGATTTCATCTAGTTCAGCAGTTCTCAAACTTTTTACTTTCAAGACCCCTTTATACTCATAAAACTTTGAGGACTCTAAAGAACGTTTGTTTATGTCCGTTACATTATCCATTGGCATTTATCATATTTGAGATTATAAACTGAAAATATATATATATTTGTGAATTCATTTTAAAATAATCATTACAACTTAACATAAATGACATATTTTATGTACTTAGAAACTGTTGGAAGACTGGCCTTGACTTTTGTTTAAATATGTTTAAAGTCTGACTTCATTAAAAATGTCCGAGTCTCAGCACTGGGTGTTGTATGGAAACCAATTTGACAATAAATTTCATATATTGAAAAAAAAATGTCCGAGTCTCATATCCAGTTCTACATTCAGTATGTTGTGATAATGTCCTTTATGTTGAAGTGTTTGTAAAAAATCTAGCTTTACAGTGGCTGGAAACAGAAGGAGAATATTAATAGCCTTTTCAGATAATTGTGTATATTTTTCTTCGCTACAACACCAAAATGTGTCCAATAACTATAACTGACTTTAAACCAGTCAGGAAACCCCTTAAACTTTAGTTGAGGTATGAAATTTGAAACCATGGCAAGGTACTCCTTGTATTCTGTTACTCTTTGGCCTTACACTTGAGTGAGTCATTTACCCATCCATGTAACATCATCTACTGGGTATTTGGGAGGTTGGGAAGCATTTACTGAGTTTGCAAATCTTCTATACATCCTTTTATCCAGTATTCTAAAAGTCCTATTTGTTAATGGAACCACCATCCTCCTCTGAAAAATCTTAAAGCATTTGGAGGCTTCAACCTCCTGGTGATGGATTCAAGTTTTCCAAAATTCTAACTGCCACTTGAAAGAATGATTTTTATCACTGGCAACGGTTACCGTCAGATGTTTTTTCTTATAGTGACAGGTTGTGTTCGTTCACTTTTGAGAAAATGTCTGTCAGATACCTAAGTTTGACCATGACCTTTGAACATGTGTCTGTCAGGTATTCTTTCAAGTAAAATGGTCTTCCATGACAAAAGCCACTAGTTCAGCTTCACAACTCAGTGGCACAGATGCTTTTCCTCGAGGCAACCATCTTCCTTCCGTGTGCAGCATAAGTGCTGTATGAGCGTGAACCATTTCATCACACAGAATTGTAAAACACGTAAGGATCATGGTTTTTATAAAACTAAAATTTCAGACTGCTTCTGTGTTGTCCTGAGTGTGTTGGCAAAGAACATGGCTAAGTGGACAGTTTGCTCCCACTGCCTGAATTCAGGCTAAGGTGCCAGAGCGGTTTTACCTAATTATCCCCTTTGCCCTATCACTGACTGCAACGTGTGCAGAGGTCAGCACACTGAAAAACACAGATGACATCTTACTATTAGTATGAGAAGAGAGTGTTGGGACCCTTCCCAGGGTTTGCAGGCCACACTTTGAGAACTGATGGTCCAATATAATCCTTTCTTGTTAAAGGGAGCAACTAAAGGGCAATAAAGATTATCTTGCTCAGACATTTTCTGGTAGCAAAAGGAAAAACCAAAGCCAGACCTCTGCTCTCCTTCTTACATGTAATTTGTTTGCTTTTCCCTGAGGAGTTCCCTCTCCCTCCACTCCACCAAAAAAAGGAATATTCCCCAGACCAAACTATAGGCCACGACACTGATGTTTAATCAAGTTTATTAAAGAGGTAGGACTTGCCACATAAGAAATTCAGAAATTCAACATTTTTTAGACTTTTTCATTCGTCCCAATGTTCGTCAGTTACTTCAGTTTTAGAAGCAGGTGGTATGGGATTAGAAAATGTATATTATTTCTAAAATTGTAAAAGACCTTTGTAATGACCTTTTTCTTCATTTTTGCACATCACAAAAAAGTGTCATTAAATTTATTGTGTAATTGTTCAGCTTTAAAAAAGTTATTTTGGTGTGAGCCTGCTTTGCTCACCAGAAGTTCTGTAAAAGAAGGCCACCCATGCAAAAGCCTAGCTTTTAACATCCAGGACATTGTGAAGGGAATCACTTTGTACTAACTGCCTCTCAAACAACCACGCTATGGATTCCTGTTAAAAATAGAAAGCTCACTGAGGTGCCTGAGTGGCTCAGTCGGTTAAGTGTCTGACTTTGGCTCAAGTCATGATCTCACGGTTCATGGATTCCAGCCCCATGTCAGGCTCTGTGCTGACAGCTCGGAGCCTGGAGCCTGCTTCAGATTCTGTGCCTCCCTCTCACTGCCCCTCTCCTGCTCATTCTCTCTCTCTCTCTCTCTCTCTCTCTCTCTCTGCCTCTCAAAAATGAATAAACATTAAAAGAAGAAGAAGAAAGAAGGCTCACTCTCTCTCTTGAGGGTTGCACTCTCTGATTAGAAAAGGTTAGTAAAAAAACACCTTTATTTTCTCAACATAGATATGGATTATGTGGCACTCACCAGCCACTGGGGGAGACTGACAGATAAGTGGATAAATTGCAAAACACCTTAGTAATAAGTTCAGTGTGATGGAATGGAAGGGGAACAGTTTTGGTGTCAGACAGACCTGGGTTCAAATCTAACTTTCACTTACCAGCTTTGCGCCCTTAAAAGAAATACTCAGTTTCCATGTCTGTGGATTGGAAATGTTAATATTAAGAGTTGGTGGTGGATTAAGTGAGATATAATAGATTAAGCACCCAATCTGACTCCTGACAGAAGGACATTTTAGTACTTCACAATGGAATTTGGGGTGTAGGGGATTGAAGGATGGATAGAAGTTGATGAGTAGAGACAAGGACTATATATACTAACTATTAAGTTTTCTCATGAAGAAAAAAAAGAAGATAGGGCAGTATCTTGAAGACAAGATAGAGCCCAAATAATCTTTATTGGCATTTTGGATTTTATATTTTTGTGTTCAGCAAAAGCAAAAGAGAAAGCAAGACAATACGGTTGAGAGTTATAGTTCACTCGTTTAGTAAATAACATTTTGTGTGACTACCGTGTACCAGATACTGATCTCTAGGGACTGAGGTCCTGGCAGTGAACAAAATAAACTCCTGCTTTCTTGGAGTTTATATTCTAGCAGGAGGAGACAGATAATAGAATCACAGTATAATGAAGGACAGTTAAAACAGAGAAAGAGACAGCGGTGACTTTATGGGACTGAGCAGGTACTTCTAGAAAGGAGTCAGGGAAGAATGGAAGCTCACTGATGATAGAGGATCCCTGAGCCAGCATGAAGGGTATGGAGAGAAGCATGGGACACAGAACAGGGTTGGGAATACTCCCATTTCCTTATTCTGAAGTGCACATTTTTTTCACATTTTAGTGTCTCAGGACTTGAGGGGATGAGTTGTATATTTAGAGTGATAGTGCTTCTCCCTCCTTTCCCCTTATTCCAGAAGAAGTAAATTTATTTGTGTTATAGAATTGACATATGAGAGTTTAGAAAGAGAAAGAAGGAACAGTAAATGAGTTCCTACCTGATGACTTCTCTTTTCTCCATGAGGTCTTAGTCACTCCAGGCTGCTATAGCAAAGTACCATAGAATAAGTGTCTTATTATGAACCACAGAAATTTATATCTCACAGTTCTGGAGGCTGAAAGTACAAGATCAAGGTGCCAGCATGGTCAGATTCTGGTGACAGCTGTTGGGGAGGAAAAATTTTTCCTCTACCCTTTTTGATTCTTTGGCTGATCCAATAATCAAATTAACATAGGACAGGAGAAAAACAAATTTAGTTATGTATGAATGGAGGCCCCACAAAGACAATAAGACCCCAAAACAAGTCCCATAATTGAGGCTTATAGGCCACCCTGAGCTAAGGAACAGGATGGGGCCTGGGGCTCCAAAGGGGAGGACGGTAATTCATAGGATAATAAATAGAGCAGATATTTGATAATTAGATATGTGCCATGCCATACAGATAAGGCATTCGGATAAAAGTTCTGTCTAGTAATAGCTCTCTCTCTAAGCCAGGCCCCCTAGCAGAATTCTTTTAGGTAGTTAGGAAGAGGTAAAAGTTTTTCTGGAGTCTCCTGGATCTCGATTATGTTCAGCTCAAAATAATTCATTTACCAAAGTAGCATATTTTGGGGTCACGTATTCTGTTCCCCTTTATAGCTCCCTTCTGGGTTGCAAACTGCCATCTTATCATTGTATCCTCACATGGCCAAAAGAAGGCAAGAGAATTCTGTGGGGTCTCTTTTATAAAAACATTAATCCTATTCATAAGGGTTTCACTCTTATGACCTATTTACCTCCCAAAGGCCCCACCTTTTAATACCATTACACTGGGGCATTAAGATTTCAACATATGAATTTTGGGGGAACACAGACATTCAGTCCATTGCAAGATCAGTGCCAAAAATCATTGGTGAGAGAGACGGGAATAAGGTGGGGGGGTAGAGGAAGAGTGCCTCGGAAAAGCAATGGGAGAAACCTGAGCTAGCCCCAGTGAGGAACTGAAGGGAGTCTATTAGGGATTAAAAAAATAATAATAATAAGATTGTGGACTAGGTCTGCAATTCAACACTGGAAACTTTAAATTTGTAATGTTTCGCAGTGTTCACAGTGGTTGGATTTCTCAGCATTAATCAGTTAGCAGTGGGAGTGGAGAGTACAATGTCAGGCCAGGTGGGGTAGGTGCCATAGGAAGACAGTCGTGTGCAAAACCCACCATATACTAGGAATGTCCACGGATGGTCAGCCACTACACCAGCTCCAGAACCGGGGCAACCTGCGTGCGCACACATACAAATGTGCAGTGCCTTGAGGAAAAGGGAACACAGGTGGACCACATAATCACTGAATCTCTTCAGGGAAGATGGAGAGTTAACTCTTACGTGTTTCTGAGGCATAGATGAGAGTATGCATTCCTTCAACCACACTTTGTCATTGCCATCCGTGTAGTAATAAAGGTGTTGATGGAGGAGAAGCCAGGCAGAATTCAAAAGGAAAGGATTCCAAAGTGGTCCCACAGCTTTCCAACTCTGATGATTTCACTCTCTGTAGTAGCTCACGTCAGCATCTGATTACCTACCTTAGATGTATCTCAGAATCTGTATTTGCTGGTTAGCTCACATACAACCTATCTGGTCGGCTCCACAAAGGTAACCACTGCTGACCCAGTTACCTCAGTACCTGTGGGTACCCGGTGCTTCGTTTCCTCTTTTTTAATTTTCTTCAGTGTGTCAGTATTAGACGTAGTGTCTCTATGTTATTCAAGGTGCATCTTGACTAAGAAATAAGTGACAGTCAAGATTTACAAGCAGGAATTTTAGGGAATAATTATGCACATGATAAAGGAATATGTAGTCCTGTGTATTTGCACTTTCAAGTCATGAGCTATTTGACATAAAGGCTGAGGTATAGAGGAACTTGCAGCAGAAAGTGTTATAAGTCACTGTGAGTTGAAGATAAATCAGAAGTGAAAATAAAACATCTGTAAAACTGTGCCATAAAGCAGTGGAACAATTATTTCATTTTTTAAAGAGGCGGTTTGCATACTCCTTAAAAATGTCCATTCTATAAAATAAATCTACTTTTGAAATCACAGTATAAAAATAAGAGTATCTTCGTGATTCCAGTCCCTTGCTTTTAACCATACTGGTGTTGAAACATCATGATCCTTATTACCACTTTGGTTTCATAATCCTGGTATTTTGACCAAAGGCAAGAACCTTCTGCCTGTGTCCTCGTTTAATTGTTCCAACTGACTGCACATTTGCATGGTGAAACCTTATCTTTCTGTTTATTCCACGAAGGAAAAGGTTTTCGTCACCAACTGTCATCTTGTTACTCATCCTGGATACTTAACTGTTCCAACTGATATTAAAATATAAGATTAAAAAGAAGGGGCCCATTTTTAATTTGTTCATGGAAGAGTTCTTGCCATGAGATATCTTAGCAGCTTCCTAAAGCTCTTTCACAGGAGATGTTTCCTCGCTCACCCATTGTGTTGAAAAACAACTGACTCGGAAAATGTCGGAATCTCCTGGAAAGACAGTGTGCACAGGTATTTGCTCTGAGTGGTAGAACATCAAATGAAATGATTTGCTGCTTTTACCTTGATGAAGTTCAGTTATCAAGGTCTTCTGAATTTTAACTATGTGACCCAACTGAATCTTAATAATTCTAATAATATTAACAACAAGATGAAGAATGAGAGAATGGGGTTAATAAGGCATTTCAAAAATTTCCACTTGTCTTGCTTTGTGTCCCCCCATAGGTCATTAGCTTTTAGTTAAATTTTCATGCTACTTAGTCATTCTTAGATTTGGGTAAAGATACAAAATTGACTGTTTTCTAATAATGAATAAGACCTAGGGCATGTTATCATTTTTTGGCCAAAAAGATTAATAACTTTGTATTCCTAAATGTATTAAAAATTAAAAGATTTCATATAGTTTTCAACTGCTTTTCATCAGAAGTACTGGAAATCAAAAAGTCCTCCCAGAAATAAGGACTGATAAAAGGACTGATAATTAAGATGGAGAAATTCATTGAAATTGAGGATAATTAAAATATATTTTAAATGATAATGCATTTTAAATTTTCATTTCATTTGGGACACGAATTATATGGCTCAAAAAGAATAATAAGTTACTTGAACTTAACAAACCATGTTGTATTATTTTTCCTTGTATTGCCATTAACATTTTAGTTAATTAGCTTTTAAGTTCTTCCATAAAGAGTGCTTGTTTCCTCTCACTTCCTGATACATTTACATGTCTAATTAATTCAGTTTTGTGGGCTCCTCTTTCAGTGCCCAACTTTTCTTCCTGTATTCGAGCTATCTTAAATTTCTTTCTTAATGATTTCCTCAACAAAATACTGAAATCTACAAGAACGTGCTTTCAAAATTGTGGTTGACTTGCCCGTACGCTCTGTGAGAGTCCACTTATTTTTCCTCCTGAATCAAACAATCACATGGCCATTGCTCTCACAGTCCTGCAGACCTGTGGCCAGTGTCCCCATTTCTACCCTGGGCCCCTTCCCTTCCAGGGCCATGGAGACCTGGACTCACCCCCACCCCTGAAAGGTCTACTAGGGGAGCTATTATTTTCTTCCCAGGCAGTGTTGAGAACAACAGCAATTAGCATCAATACTCAGTATAAACAAAAGCAGGGAGGAGTGTCCCCACAAAACAGCTCTTTAAAATGCACATATGTTAACTCCTATTCACTGTAACTGTTCATCTGATTATCACTTTGTCAATGGGATGTGTAAAACTTAGGGGCAGGGGTAAGAGAGGGTGATAGGATTGATCAGATGTAGGAAGATTGAGCTGTGGTAATAGGTGGCTGGAGAAAGGGAGGAAAAAATGCTTTACAGTTCTAGTAGGACCATGATTCACAAGTTATAGCCATTTCTTCCCTCTTTCCTTCATTTACCTCTCAACAAAGAAACATCAGTTTAAGGATTCAGTACTATTTCCATATGATTAGCATTCAACATTTGTGGGTTTTTTTTTTTCTACCCACCAAAAATAACTCAGGAACCTCAGGCTTTTTGTCAAGAGAAAGTGCAAGGCTAATGTCTGCTGAGTACCTAACTGGTAGGCGCTATCCTGGCACTTTTCCTGGGTCCTTTTTTCTTTTAATCCTGTCCATGACCTTTGCAGCGAGATACTCTTATGCCATTTTTGTAAATGAGAACAGTTAGGCTCACTGGGAATGACTTTCCCAGCCCACAAGACAGAGCCAGGAGTTGAAACCACATCTGACCCCCAAAACCATGTTTGCACTAGAGACCGTGATAGTGGCCATAACCGTGCATTATAGCTCAGGCAGCATGTAAAGGTGGAAAGAGACCTTGGAGGCAGCTGGGCCAAGGCTTGAGTTCCAGCACTGCTACTTACCAGCTTCGAAACCTTTATCTATAAAATGTACATACCAGTAATTTCTAGCTCGGTTTTTTTTGTGGATATTAAATGAGATAGTGCATGTAAAGAATTCGATAAGTGCCAGGAAATAAAGAAACTCTGGTGCTCCAAAAACAAGAATTCCCTTTCTTGCAGAGCTAGGTAGTGAATTCACGGTTTGTCAAGACAGCTCTCAAAGGTGTGTCCTGAAGGGAGGTTGCCTGGATATCACTAGTGGTGTTACAGGAGGGAAGGAGAAGGCCTTAGCTATCTTAGCTGCATAACTCTGCACAGCAGGGAAGTGTGCAAAGAGAATGGACAAAAATGGGCTCCGGATACAAGATCTGTGATTAGGAAGTGCTTATTTCCTTTGTATAGTATCAGATTGCTAGAGATCTGGGTCCTAGATGTACTGACTCAAGGAGGTCTTAGTGCTACAGATAAGTGAACTAGAAATGGCACCCTGAGTCTGTAGACACAAAATACACTGGTGCCTGTTGCCAGCGCATGTTACAGGGCGCTCTGTAGTCACTGCTCCATAAATTCCTGTGGACTCTTGCTGCAGTGCCTGGACAGCGCCCTGGGGAGAAGGTGGGCGGTAGCTAAACGTGCTTATAGGTTTTTCAACAAAATAAGCTGAGCTCCCTTGGGTTATGAGGCATTTCTTTTATCTCCTGCTTCTCCAGGCTTTTACCATATTTGTTTTAACCAGAGACCATCTTGGGAAACAGTTTGAACCCCAACTGGAATTTCTCATTAGAAAGCCAAGTGAGAGGGAGAACAGGGATGCCAACAAATAAAATTAAAAATAGGGTCTTTCAGTTTAATAAAATTAAAACCTAAACAATGTCTAAAAGTTTTGGCACTTCTGTGGCTAAGACTTTGGCAGGACTTCCGTTCTGAGCCTCGGTCCAGGGAGCCCGTTTCAAGAGCAGGGGCTCTCGTCTCTGTGCCCAATCACTACTCCATGCTGAGCAGCAGGCCGGTGGGTCAAACAGATGGGATGATGGAACCGGGCCCAAACTAATGAAGGGACGAGTGGGAACAACTTTTGAGAAGCCACAGAGCAGGCTGTGGTTCTGCCAGTGGAAAGGAGGGGGTGAGTTGTGGGCAGGCTTGTAGAAAACTGCCTGCCCTCATACGTATTCCTTAGTAGCATCTCTGCCAGCCTTGTCGTGAGGCAGTGCGATTGGGCTAGCTTGCCTGCTGACACTGAGTACCATTAGCCCTCATTCTGCCCTCTGGGTCTCTGCCTGTCAGACCAGTCCTCTGGTGGTGACAGAGGAGGACGCACATTGATTGCACTTTCTCCAAACAACTATTATCTGGCAACTCTACTGGACTTGTCAGAGGCCTATGGATGTTAAGGGCAAATTCGCCTTAAAAAAAAAAAAAATCTGCTTTTACCTTCAAATGACTATTAATTGTTCATGAATTCTCTCCTAACAAGTGGGCTTTCAGAAAGTGTCGTTTAATTGTAATCGAAATTTTGGGATATGTATGACAAGCCATTTCTATTTCAAATTTCCCCTTTTGTCTCTGCAAAATTCAGAGATACCACTGTATTTTGGAGTTAATTAGGAAAACTTGGTATATAATTTAGCCCCTTTGAGGAGAGAATGAAAGAGAGGAAGGTCATTGCTTCAGATCGGAATGGAGATCTGCATGGCGTGGACTTTAGCACATTACTTAAGTCCTCAAGTCTTATTTTTCTTAATCTGTAAAAAGGGGACAATAATATTTATTTGCAAAGCTTGTGTGAGGGTTCAATTAAAAGACCTAGCACAGATTCTAGCCCTAATAAGGACTCAATGCCTCCGTGTTTCCCTTTAATCCACAGTTCTATCGGTTTTTCACCAACTGTAAATGTCACTTTTCAAAATAGTTTTTTTTTTATACACTTAACGTAGTAAAAACAGCCCATACTTAAAATCCTAATATTAAGTTTCACGTTGTATAATTGCACAGAATTAATTTTACTGAGTGCGCCTTTTATGTTTTCAGTTAATAAAAGTCCATGTTTAGTGCCTGAGAGTCCTGTGAGTCTCTTTAACAGTGTTATGGGAAATTTTGCAGGATTTCCAGAAATTATGAATGTCACTGGAAATTTCTACCTCTCATTATTTAGTGCACACTTCTTTGAGATCTATAATTCAGTAGGTGACGGGGAGGGTTTGTAGATCACACCATCTGGGGAGGCCTTGTAAATGTGTGTGGACCAAACCACTGTAGTAACTGCATTGCCAAGAAAGACTTCCTACAAGCACACATCCTAGTATTTTGGAGCTTTAAAAACTTAACAGCATTTTCAGCTTCTCTAAGGACTCCTATTGTTCAAACTACTTTAAAAAGAAAAAAAAAAAACTCAAGCCTGTGGTTATTGTAGCATAACTGACCTTTATTGCAGATTGCCTCGTTTTCTCCTGAAGAGCCTAGTGTTTGCAGGAACAATTCTCAGGACTCCCATTGTCCTTGGGAAGTAATGAGCTCTAATACTTCTCAGTGCTTAACTTTGGGGGGTAGTTATGCACGGCCTGTCGGATTATTAGATTACTTCCCTTATCATTAGCAATTCTTGTCCTTAAATAGGCAAGGAAAATAAAAACAGAAGACACCGTGTGTAATGTAGACACAGTCATTTATGCAAAGACACACACTTACCCACCGTGACTGTCCCCAAAGGTACCCCTTTTAATAACAGATTCAAAAGGGAAACTTCATTTTCCTTGCATTCATTCAGCAGATAGGTGTGAACCTCCTGTGTGCCAGGTGCAGAGAGTATTCGGTGGGAAATAAGCACGTGTCCTATCCTGACCTCTTAGTTTCCTTTCCCCCCAACCCAAAGGCCACTACCGATGCTAGTTTCTTTTGTTTACTTTTAGAGATATTCTGTGCCTGTAAGGAATATATTTGTGTGTGTACCCCACTGTTTTTTTAATCTAACACAATAATAATAATCTATACATCTCATATCTTGGAGAGTGTTCCAGATCAGTCTACCCCGCCTTTCTTTTTTACTGTTGCATAATATTACATTGTATGGTTGGATATTTACTTTATGAGTACCCTGTTGCTGAACATATTTAAGTAATTCCTAGGGGTTGTTCTTCCGTTTTCGGGCCTTGCCCTCATTCTCCTGCCTTATACATTTCTTCTAATGCATCACTCCATTCCCTGTTGTTCCATCATTAATGGTTCTGGTGGTGCAACACCACCTTCACAGACACCCTCACCCTTGTCTGTACTTCCTGATAGATCCAGGCCAACATGAATAGGTTACATTTATCTAATAAGGCCTTATCTTTCACCCCAAAGATTTCTTATGATTATCTTATAATTGTTGATCATAAAGGCATTTGATCAACTTTTCTACTCCAGGATCCACTTGGTTGAATTGCAGCAAACTTGAGAGTTGACTCTTTTGGCAGTCATCATACCTGTCACTTATGACTCTCATTTCCGGTCGCCCAGGTTGCTCACTGCTCAGTGTTCTCCCTTGCTGGCACAACCAGTTACCCTGAGGGGTTTCCTTCGCTCCCACATCAGAGTTGGCCTCCTTTTCCTTTGAATGGCACTGCTCTTCCTGTGTGATTTTATTTCCACCGTAACGTAGAAACTTTTGAAGATAGATCAAAGCACATTAACTTTAAATGCATCATAATTAGCTCGCTCCCTTTTGGATGGCTCTGTAAAATATATCTAGTTTCACTTCTGGAAACCTTAACTGTCAGAAGGTTGCTTTCTTAGATTTGGTCATAAAAATAGGAAGCCCCTTCCCAACTTAAATCTTCAGAGACTTCGAAGTGACCTTGACCACTGGTTGTTGCTTCAGCTGTACCTTCTGGTCTTTGTTATTTCTGCTCTTCTTCATGTTGACATCACCGTCCTCTGCTTCTGTGGTTCAGTTTTTCCATTTCCAGTTGTCTCTTCTCTCTTAACTCCAATCCCTGCTGTGCTCCTCTATGGATGTCTGTTTTCTTTAAAGCAGTTTCTTTTTCAGAACTTGCTTGTTTCTCTATTTTATCTTGTACCCGAGCAGCATAATTTATCATTCCCTTACTCCCTCAGATGGCCAGTCAGTGGGCCTCACCTATTCTCTTTATATTAAAGGGTTTTAGGGGCACTCAGGGTTGCTCAACTGGCTGGACATCCGACTTCAGCTCATGTCATGATCTCATGTCCATGAGTTTGAGCCCCACATCAGGCTCTAGGCTGACAGCTTGAAGTCTGGAGCCTGCTTCAGATTCTTTGTCTCTGTCTCTCTGTCTCTGTCTCTCTCTCTCTCTCTCTGCCCCTCCCCTCTTGCACTCTGTCTCTCTCTCTCAAAAATAAAGAAACATTAAAAAAAAATTTTTTTTTAAATGAATAAAGGGTTTTATTATGGTGCTAACCAATTTTCTTATTTTTTAATTTTAGAAATTTGGAGATGTTAAAGGTCGCTTTTAAATTGTGGCCCTCTTTTCTTCTTCTTTTTTTTTTTTTAAGATGATTTTCTAAGCTCAGTCTATGAATTCTTTATTTCAGCCATTAATCACATAATTACCACTTACAAATTCAACAGATAACTGTGACATTTCTGCCACATGCCTCACACTGTTCTGGACCCTGGAGACATGGACAAAATCTCTGCCCTCCACGTCAGCGACGAAAGGCAGTGGCCCATGATGTAATCTGTAAGATGGAGTAAATGCGCTACAGAAAATTATGACTGGAAAGGAGGGAAGTTCAGAACGGGGGTAGTTTTAACTAAGGTAGTCAGAGAGGAGCTCCCCAGGAAGAAACCATTTGACCAAACTTGAAGGAAACGCTGCAGCAAGTACTGGGCATTTATCTGGAAGGCGGAAGCTCATCCTGGCAGTGAACACGGCAAGTACAGACACTGAGAAAGCGGGTGTGTGCACGTGGAAGGAACAGTGAAGAAGCCACTGCGGCTGGAGCATAGCTTAGCTAACAAAGGAAGTCAGTCAGAGAGGTTCCCAGGAGCTGAGGGCATGAGGCTTTTCAGGCCATTGCAAGGACTCTGACTCCGGCTCGGAGATGAAGAGCCCTTGGACAGTTTTGAGCAGATGAGTGAGGTGATGGGTCTTGTGCTGTGATGTATTATTGTCACATATTATTTCAAGAGGATTTACAACTGATTAAGGACAAAGCAGCTTTTCTTCCTGTTCTTTTGTACTCAGTCCGCTGGGAGTATGCAGTAGACATTTTCTCTTCTCTTCCTTCCTCAGCCTCGATTTGTTGTGTAGATTCCAAGACCATTACTATTGTTAATGTAATTATTTAATAAGCCTTGTCTTTAAGCAACCAAAAGCTATCAATAATGTTAAGCTTTCTGTAAACTCAATCCCAATTTAACATTTATTTACAACTGACTTCAGCACTTCTTCCGCCAAGATGAGAAGACAAGGCTAAAAATGGAAGGCATTTACATTTAAAGTCTATAGATAGAGAACCAAAAGATAAATAAAAGTATGTGGGAAGAAGAAGCAATCTGTAACAGACTGTTGTGAGATGATGGACCAGTTCATTCACCCATGAGCTTTGGGGTAACAAAGCTAAAGAGGGTAAGAACAGATCCCACGGTTCTCCTGACCTGAGTTTTCCCATAGCGCTAGTCTTTTTCCTTCTTACCCCAATGCAGGCCACCATGTGAAACATGTTTTTAACATACTTTTTCTTCACCGAAGAGGGATTACTTTCTAGAACAAGCTGATCGGTATACATTTCAACCTTATTCCTACGCTGCTTACTCATGCGAGGAGTGTCATTTTTGCCAAAAGAGACAACCTTCTGCTAAAATTGTTAGTTCAGTAACTGTAGACGTTAAAATTTAGGCTGATTTAAAATTTTTGTCTGTTTCAGTAGATGGAAGTAGATTGCCAGCTTCCTAAGGTAGAACTTGTGTCTGTTCATCTTTGTATCGTTGGTATCCCTAGAAGAGTTCTTCAGTCCTTCATCCACAGCTCCAGACTCTCAAAAGCCCAGAAAACAGAAAATGTGATCAAAAGTTGGAAACCAAAACTCATTCAGAGGCAAAACCTGAACAGAGCAAGACTATTTTAAAAACCCTCCGTTTGTCCCACTTTTTGCGAATACTCCTATATTTTACTACAGAAGTGGTGGTAGGTTTAAATTGGATGCTCTGCAGACCCTGCTGGGTGTTACTTAACATTTGGCTTATGCATCTCGTTACTTTTCTAAAATTTGAAAGTGTGAATTGCAAAATACATCTGCCCCCAAAGGCTTTAGAAAGGGGATGTGAGCCTGTCATAGCCAATCCCTCGAATAGTGTAGGTACCTAGCAAGCGTGAGTGGGAGTAAAGTTTGGCTGAAATGAGGAACTTAGAAAAGGGGAACTTTACTGCAGCCAGGCCTTGGGCCTTGAGGTCTCAGGGAATAAGAGATGATTCAGTTCTTAGAAGCAGTGCATTGAAATGTTGCCTTAATTATTCTCTGAGAATAGTTGTACTTGGTCTTCAGTTAACCTAGTAAATAAGGAATTGGAAGTGTTATTGTATCAGTTAAAATTGTACCTATTAGTGTCCTAGCAGGTGCTTTTTACGTGATTCATGCCTTTTTTATGTTATCTCTGTATCTTATCATTTTCTATCATTCTGTTTTTATTCAACATTTTTTAAGGTGTCACATCAGCTTTTTTAATGCTGGTGATTTAATTGCAAAAGCACACATAAACAGTTTGAAAGGTGTGAGAAGAAATTCACAAGTCACACGGGAAACAGCAACAAAGCTAGCATTCAGTGTGGAAATTCCTCCACTGTGCAAAACAAACTGCACCGGCCAGTGGGTCAAATGGTGCGTCCTGGAAGGGAGTGAGAAAGGAGCTTGATACAAGAAACATTTGTTTCCCACTGAAGATACACTGGGAAATATGGATCTGAATTAAATAGAGGCTTTATGCTCACAAAGCTTAAGTTTAATAGGGAAAACAAGATATGTCTATAAAATAAATGAAATACACAGCGGAACATACCAGAGGACAGTCTCTGCAGCTCGGGAGGGCGGGAAAGGAGACCAGGAATCGGAAGTAGGTACGTGGAGAGGATGGACGTGGAATGTGGAATGGGAAAGACAGAGTCCAACTTTCAAGAATCTCTGTGTTGAGTAGGAAAGACACACAGATAAACTACTGTGGAAAGTGGTAAATGTTATCCTGGGGGCTTTGGAACCATAGAGGAGAATAATCCTCTTGGTCCTTGGGAAGGTGAATGGGAGTTGTTTAAGGCTGGGTGTTGAGGAACACAGGCATTTGCCCAGAAGGCCAAGGGTGAGCCTTGGAACGCATCACAGGCAGAGGAAATGATGCTTATTTGCACTCTCCACAATAGGACAGTTACACCAGAGTGACTTTTTATACTGCCATTGTCATTGCAGGTGAGTCCAACATCTCTTCTGGAACGATTCAGAGTGGGAAAGGTTTGCAGAATAAGAGTCAGTTTAGGACCATTGCACCAAAAATCATGCCCAAAGTCCTGACATCCAGAGTGCTGCCGTGCCCTTCATCATCACTCTCTGATCAGGTGAATCCAGGACCCTCCATCAACGCCAAGCCTCTGGGGGTGCCCACCCAAAATTACGCTCTGATGCAGGTTGCTGGACAGGAGGGGACGTTTTCTCTCGTCGCTCTGCCACATGTCGCCTCCGCTCAGCCAATCCAGAAACCCAGACTGGCGCTGCCTGAAAATCTGAAGCTGCCTATTCCTCGATACCAACCCCCAAGAAATAACAAAGGATCGAGAAAGAAACCCACTCGGGGTTCCTCTGAGAGTGGTGCTGGCATACCTCCTGCCCAAACCCAAACGTCCCCCTCCCCACCTGACCGTCCCAAATCCCCACACAGACCTGGTCAATCAGAGCAAGTGCCATCACTAGACCCAGGCCCATCCAGCATCAGCATGGCGGCACTGACCAACCATGGTGGCCCCAGAGACTCTCCACCCCCAGGGACCAACGACCATGGAGATCTGAACCCTTCTGCCACCCCGATGGTATCCACACCAGAAGAGCCCTCAGCCAAGCCGGGCCTCACAGTGACTCCAGGGAGAGCAACCTTGGTGAGTGAGGAAACCTGCAGTAAACCTTCTCCCGTTGCCAGTGGGAAACGGAGAGAACAAGCTGATCTTACAAAAGCCATGACCATTTTATCACCAGCTGTTTTCAGCAGTGCAGTTCAGCTGATCTCTCCAGTCCCCAGAGGTAAACTGCCCATCCTGCCCTATGCCAGAGGGAGAACAGTGGAGGTGTGTGGAGGCCAGTCAGACGTGAGCCTCACAGATGGCTCTGTGCCCGGGCTCAGGGCAGCCTGTGGTAAGGCATCCTCCATCCCAGAGGGCTTTACTGCAGCCACCAAGGTGCTCGGCAAGACACCTGCTCCACAGAGCCCCTGTGAAAGTACCTTTTGTGCGGCCACCAGACCAGATCTCAGCCACAAAGCAAAACTCAGTGGTGGGGCAGCAAAGAGAAGAGTAAGAAAACGAAAGGTACCAGATGAAATTTTGGCATTTCAGGGAAAAAGGAGGAAATGTGTCCTTAATAAGTGTAAAGATAGTAAAGAAAGAGTAAAAGCTGATCCGCAAGAATCCAGTGACCAAAAACCAGGGTCTCTGAAGAAATACCGCAGCATTATGCCCAAGCCTCTGATTGTCGTGTCTGCTTTGGCTCCCCTGGCTTCTCCTGCAGGCGTGTTCCAGCCCCAGACACCAGGCAGCCTCGGGCAGGACATGTTGTTAAACAGTCCCCTCAGCCCTAAGTATCCCGGCTGTAGGCAGGATAGCAGCACCTCCCCGAAGCCCGGCTCTGCGCTGAGAAACGGACTCTCGGGCATTAAGAAACCGTGGCACAGGTGTCACGTCTGTAACCACCACTTCCAGTTCAAACAGCACCTTCGTGACCACATGAACACACACACTAACAGACGGCCTTACAGCTGCCGAGTCTGCCGCAAGGCCTATGTACGTCCCGGCAGCCTGAGCGCACACATGAAACTCCATCACGCGGAGAACCGTCTGAAGAAACTCGTGTGCTGTGAGTTTTGTGCGAAAGTGTTTGGCCACGTCAGGGTCTACTTCGGCCACCTAAAAGAAGTGCACCGGGTTGTCATCAGCACGGAGCCTTCCCCCGGCGAAAGGCAGCCGGGAGATGTGTCAAAGAACAGAGGCCTGACCGCTCGAGGGCCCGAGGGACCCGTGGAGAGGTGAGTGCTAAGGGGACGGAGGCCTGGCAGCAAGGGGTGCTTGGATTTGGAGAACAGGGCGGTATTTCCTCTTCAGAAAGATAGGTCTGTAAAAACATTCCTCAGATCAACATTCCGGAAGGTCGTTACCTCGTCCTCCATGTCTGTGAAGAGTGATCTCATTTCTCATCGCTTTCTGAGCAGTGATGATTCTTTAATTCCTCTAATCCCAGTTAGCCGGGGCACAGACACCAGTTTGCGGTATGCTGGGGTCACAAAGAGAGGATTTTTGCATCTGAAATAGGAAATAGGAAATCACTGTATATAGTTCCTGGTACCCTCTACAAGTAATGTTCCCAAACTTGTGGCCACAGAATTTATATCTAAGTGTCATTGTTTGCCCCAGAATATAGTCTGACCCATGGTAGGGACTCCGCGTCCCCCATATTGACCATACTTTCAGGTCCCAGACCCAGCCCTCTACATTTGCGCTAGTTTTCCTGTCAGGCCAGATTAACATTTCCCGTGTCATCATTGCCTTGTGCGGGTACTGATTTCTGGTGTTATGAACAAGCAGGCTCTGTAGTTTGAAAGCCTGGCAGGCTGGGCTTAGAGCAATGGGTCTGCCAGGGAAACCCCAGCAGTCCACCTGCTTTCCACTGGATGATGGAGGGAGAGTCACTGAAATGAACTGTCATCAGCACCATGAAGATTAAACAATTCTAAGTTTAGGTTCTCTGTCCCTCATAGTTCTTAATCGTCCTAATTGTTCTCAATACTTTCTATTCAGTTTTGGCTTCTGCTCCCACCTTCATTTTAAAATCAGGGGTGCCTGCCTTTTGTCTTCCTGGCTTTTCTAGAGTTTCTCTGCCTTTCTTCAGACGTTCCTATCCACTGAGATATGTCTGTGCCTTTTATTTTATTTTATTTTATTTTATTTTATTTTATTTTTAATGTTTAGTTTTGAAAGAGAGAGAGAGACAGAGTGTGAGCGGGGGAGGGACAGAGAGAGGGGGAGACACAGAATCCAAAGCAGGCTTCAGGCTCTGAGCTGTCAGCACAGGGCCCGACGTGGGGCTAAATCTCGTGAACCGATAGATCATGACCTAAGCCGAAGTCAACACTCAACTGACTGAGCCACCCAGGCACCCCTGTCTATGCCTTTTATTAACACATCTAGCAGCCACCGTAAAGAAACCTCTCTTCTGAATTGTTTTCTGTAGTACATTTTGATGTTTAGGTTAACTGTCCAAGCTGCATTCAGTGCTCAAGGTTAGGAAGGGCAGCAGCGAGTGGGTGGTGTGGCTGAACAAAGCGGGTCCCTATGGTGCCTCACTTGGTACTACCTGACTCTGGAGTAGATAACACCTAGCTGGTAACCAAAGAATAGTTAGCTCCCCTGGGGGAGAGATAGAAAGGGAAACACTCTTTCACTGGAGGCTGGTAGCTTGAGAATGGTGTGACCCCAACCGGGAGTGACGGTCGGTGTCCACCGTGGTCTGCGCTTCCCATGTGCCGTTTCCCCTGTTCCCCGTCCTTCGCCTCACTGGGCGTGTTCTGGATCCCTGAACAAGAAGTTCCAGTTATGTTTTGCGTGAAATCTTACACACACCGTTTTCCCCCTTTTCAGGGAAAACAAGTCAAGCCTAGAAGAAGACCTCCTCCTAACCCAGGCAGACGAAGTCAACTTACAAATCAAATGTGGCCGTTGTCAGATCACTGCCCAGTCTTTTGCTGAAATCAAGTTTCATTTACTTTACGTTCACGGAGAGGAAATTCAGGGCCGGCTGCAAGAGGAGATCTTACCGGGAAGCACAGGAGCTCAGGAAGAACTGGTGAAACACACTGCTCCTTTCAGGAAACAACATCCTGAGAGAAGGAGGCTACTCAAGCGTGCTCCCCCTGATGAGGACTTAAATGCATTTCCTAAGCTGAAAAGGCAGCTGTGCCTTCATCATCACACTGATGTGGACAGGTTCAGGAAAATGGAGGGAGCCCAAGCGGGACCCAGGGAGCCGCTGCCGGGGGCGGCCCCCCAGGGCTCTGCGAGTCCCAGCCCCCACACCCTCCTCTTTGGGGCCCGTTCAGGCTTTAACTGTGTCCTCTGTGCACAGACGCTGGCCAGGAAGGAAGAAGTCCTCCAGCACTGGGAACAAGAGCACAACTGTGAGGACCCTCCCAAGCTGTGGACGATTTTAAATGCATTCTCTAGCCAGGGGGTGACCGGACCTCCCGGGGAGACTGAGAAATGAAATCTTGGGGGTGGGGGTAAAGAGAATGCTGCTTGCTTGCTCTCTGTTTCTCTCAAAGCCCTGCATTTTTATGGTGGTGCTTAATTATAAAAGTCAGACAAATTAGGATCAGCATTAATGAGCACAAGTGATTTTTGTACATAGTTTTATTTTCTTACAAAATATACATATATATATATATATATATATATATATATATATGCCTTTCGTGTATATTTTTCTAACCATATGCAGTTTTACTTTAAAAGTCTGTGTACTAACCATTAATGTCTTAGACTTTGAGAATAAAGACCAAAATTTGGCAATTGAAATGTAAAAAATTATATAGGCTGTTCTTCAAGTACAGTGTTCAGCGTGTTTGAGCGTGCGCATATATCATTTTGTTCAGCTGTTTGCTGTTTAAGTAGACAGACAAATGTGAGCCAGGCCAGTCTCAGCCACACGTATGGTGTTGATATTTATCAAATTCTCTGGTGTATTTGAATAGGCTGTAGAGCAGTACATTTAATAAGGTTCTCATCTACCATAATTTAAAATTACATGTTTCCTGGATTTTTTCCAATATTTTTGCTATTTTCTTAAATGTACGTTGCCTTGAAGATTAGATGTTGGTCAGTCTTACAGCTGTAGTGTTCCATATCAAAGTAATCAAGCATTTTTTAGTACTTCAGCTAATAAAAAACCACTTTTTGGTTAAAAGTTCTTCTCAAATAGTCTTTCGGGCCAGGAAATTTACAACCTGGAAAGTGTGCTAGACAGTTCAGCCCAGATGGCTAGGTGTCTGAACCGCTCACCCTCCCTCCCAAGGAGCTTCACAGGGTCATCGCTAGCTGATCAATTTTCTTTTTAAAAATTTTTTTTTTTTTTTTTTTTTTTTATCATTTATTTTTGAGACAGAGAGAGACAGAGCATGAACGGGGGAGGGTCACAGAGAGAGGGAGACACAGAATCTGAAACAGGCTCCAGGCTCTGAGCTGTCAGCACAGAGCCCGACGCGGGGCTCGAACCCACCGACCGCGAGATTGTGACCTGAGCCGAAGTCGGACGCTTAACCGACCAAGCCACCCAGGCGCCCCTCAATTTTCGATGTAACTGTGCCTTTCAAGCCCAGGGTTCTCTTTGAAAGCCAAGAGTAAATGATTGCCTCTTAAATTCCTGGGAACCAGAAAAGTTGCCACTTGGAGCTCCTGGACATCCTGGCTGCAAAATCATTTTCTTAGAATGGGGGAGTTTAAGCAGTCGTCCAGCTGAGGTTCCAGCCTCTGGGTGAAAGTACTGTGCATGTGGCCGTCTGCCTGAAGCACGGCCCAGGCGTCGTCACAACATGTTTCTGTGCTACAGGAAGTTGCCGAACCAGGAAGAACTGAATTCGAATTGATAAGCTAGTGGTTTTTAAGTCATCTTTTTTTTTTTTTTAATGTCTTATTTTAAAAGAAAGTGTTCATTAGCACGATTTGGCTCAAATTTTCCAGAAAGTCAATTCTTGACTTTTTGCAAATAGTTTTATAAATTTGAGACTATGAGGGTAGGCATGGAAATCTCTGAAAGATTTTGCTGCCGTGGTGTGTCAATCATCGTGCTTTACCCAGTTTGAAAGAGATCATATCAGACCTTCACTGTTTGATATTTTTAGAACCAGGTTAGTAATGAAACCACTTTACCATTCAGTGCAGCACCTTTTGGGAAGATTGGTCTGAAGGCCTAAAAGTGAGATCAACCAAGAACACTACTTGAATTCAAACCATGAAACTTGAATTCAAACTATAAAATAATTCGTAGACTACTCAGTCCTCAGATACTAAGCAGTATTTCTGAAATACTAGCCAGTCGGCCAAGGCAGAGGAGGGGGTCTGGAGTATGTACAGAGGCAGAGTTGTGGGGGAGAGTGCCCCCACACAGCAAGTAAAGGAAACTCTGAAGTCCACCAGGTTGTGGAGACACCTGCCTACAGCCAGTGTTTTGCCTACAGCAAAACACGGAGGGTATAGACAGCCTGTAAAAAGTAGAGACTTATGAATGGGGCACGGGCCCAGGTAGGAGGGTGTGACTGGCTCATGATTAGGTGCCCTGACTGGATCCCCTTCTCATCAGGGCCCTATACCATAGGTTTGGGGCAAGGGGCAGGGGGGTCAGCACTCATCTTTAAGAAAGCTCTTATTATGAGAAAAGGAGATGTGCAGTGCAGAGGGCCTCACTGGATGCCTATGTGTGTGGGTTCATTCGGAATAGAATGTTCTAGTTCTCAGCTTCTAGAAGCACTCCCCTGCATTACAGTGGGAAGGGTCCTGCTGCCACCCAAGATAAGGGGCTTCTGGCCCTTTAAGAGTGCTTCTTCAGCTGGAGTGGCACTGAGAGGGACTCCTACCGGGGAGCAGGAAGGAAAGAGAGGGTCATTCAGCTAAAGAGGCTCTGGGAACAGCTCAGATTGATAAGCCAGTGGGTCTTCATTGATGAGCCTTCCTTGGACACAGACATGTTGTTGGTGTGGTCCCAACCTACATCCTTGACCCACAGGCAGTGAGGTGTAGAAACGTGCTGCTCCGTGTGACCCTCAGAGCGTTACCTGTCCAGGACTCCATTCCCTCGTGTGTGCACAGTGAGTGATGCTCCTGCCTTGGGCCTCGCAGTAACCGGGGGCTGATATTTATTATGTTTCTGGCCAGCCTTGGAGAAGAGGTGTATTAGACCATAGGAAGACCATTTAAAATGGCTCAGGTAGGCTCTTCCTGTAAGCGGCCTCAGGTGATCTCTGAAAATGGTCCGCCATTCACTGGACCCAGAAAACCCTACAAAATCATGCAAATGAAGAGATTCAAATCTTCATGTTCACTTTATACGCATGTATCCAAGGTCACATGACAGTACCTGAAAGTACCTGTGAAAGATGTCACTTTGCAGAAGCAATGTGTGCCATTCCGTCGCTACCATGGGGTATTTGGTAGTTGTGCCCAGGGCAAACAGTGGGGCTGGACACCGGGTCAGTGGCCCAAAACGTGCTGAGTTTTTACTGCAGATGCTTTAAAACTGCAGAGTAATGCTGAACTTAAGGGTTTAGATGTAGAGTCTCTGGTCATTGAGCTCATCCAGGTGAACAAAGCCCCCCCAGGATGTAGTGGAGAATTTACAGGGTTCATGGTGGGATTAACTCATACATGAGCTCTCCCTGCCACGCTGAGACGATCCTTACTGAAAAAGAACAGAGTATTCCTAAACCAGAAGAGGAGGTTGCAAAAAAAAAAAGGTTTTGCTCAGAAGAAAAAGACTTCCTGGAAGAAACTGAAGAAACAAAAACCTATGGCCTGGGAGTAAATTCTGCATAAAATAAATGCAAATAAAAGTAAAAAAAAATAATACAATTTTAAAAATAAAGCAGCTCACGTAGGTCTCAAGTCCATAATTCAAAAATGAAAACTCTACTGAGAACCATAGAAATTTTCATCTTTGCATAAAAAGTGTATTTTAATTTTTCAGTTATCAAAGTAGGATCTGGAGTACATGGAGGCTGCCAAGTGTTTCTTTATACAGAAAGTGGCATTCAGTTATTTCCATTCTGGGCTCTACTTTGGCCCTCATGTTCCTCCCTGAGGCTGCCCCTTCCTGGCCTGGATCTGGCCAGCACCGCAGTGCTCACCCCCGGGTCTTGAACTTTGAACTTGACAGTGGACTTGTCCACTTCCCACACTAGACCATAAGCCTCTGGAGGGCAGGGATTGTGTCTTTGTTCAGCACACAGCCCCAGAGAGTCCAGTACCTGATATGGAATAATGTACAATAAACATTTGTTGAAAAAATGGATATATTAGCTAAATACAAATGGAATTGGCACTTCCCTTTTTACAAATAAAGCCAGCTTCAGGAGTAACCAAACTTACAGCTAGGAAGGCATAGAGGCAAATTTGGTCTTAAATTCAGCGTACTCATTTTGCTTAATGTCTTTTGCTTCTTGGAAAATTGTCCCAGAGCCAGCAAAACGGGACGTTTTTCTTTTCTCTTGGCCCTAAATTATTTCTGAAAGTTACAGCATTTTAGATTTGTATTGTTTTATTAGCTGTCATTTTTATTCATGTCCCCTTTTGTTACTCTCTCTTTCTCTGGACCTCTTCCTGGTTTAGCTTGACTATTCCTCCGTTAAGCTGTTCCTCATATGGAAAGTTGTCTCTTCATCAGCACGCCATAAATAATCAAACCTGGGCGCGTTCCATTACCTTCTCTGGCTCCACACTCCTGCCTCCCAGCTGCACGGCTCCAGTTTTCCGTGGCCCCAGTGACATGATTGTTGGCAATAAATGCTCAACTTCATTTATTTATTAGAATTCTCGGATCTGGACTGGTTTGCTCCATTCAAGCTGCTGACATGCTTTGTTAGATACATATTTTATGGAGTCTCCTCCTTTCACTGAGCTCCTGAGAAACAATGCCCCGGTAGAGATGAACTGGGATTTAACAGAACAGGCTTTTAGCTTCAACTTTATACAGACTTCCCTGACATTAGACAATCAGCAGCTTATCTAGGCTTGTGGTGCAATCCAATATATATTTTAACTATATCCATCTCTTCGAGAATGTTCCTTTTGAGGTGAAATGTTTATTGTATCTCCTGTTTGGTCATGGTCATGGTTATCACCATAATAAAACTATAGCCACAGTTTTGCAAGCATATTTTAAAGTTGTGTTCAGCGTGCAGACGTTAGCTTAGTGGTACATCACATTTTCCACACTCTGAAGTGTGAAAATGTTTCAATGTGTTGCCTAACCCTAGGAAAAATCGCTATCTATTGAAGGAAACCAAATATGACAACTCAAGAGAAACAAAGATTATTTGTTCTAATTTTGATATGAAGCTAATCAGGATTTTATTTGTTTGTATGAAACTTGCCCCCACCTTCAGAATTGCTCTCCTGCTCCTCCTGCTTTGTTACCTTAGCAGCAAAGAATTCGCCTATAATAGGACAGCTATATTACCTCTTTAGGTATGTTCTAAAAACAAAGTCGCAAGCAGTTAACATGATAGATCATTTCTTTTTTTTTTTTTTTTAATTTTTTTTTAACGTTTATTTATTTTTGAGACCGAGAGAGACAGAGCATGAACAGGGGAGGGGCAGAGAGAGAGGGAGACACAGAATCCGAAGCAGGCTCCAGGCTCTGAGCTGTCAGCACAGAGCCCGATGCGGGGCTCGAACTCACGGACCGTGAGATCATGACCTGAGCCGAAGTCAGACGCTTAACCGACCAAGCCACCCAGGCGCCCCATGATAGATCATTTCTGACAAGTCAAACAGCCACTAAGCACTACTCAAGTAACAGATTTCACCTTGTATTATTAAATATGATTTTAATCTCCAACTAGGAGCCTCAGGTAGAGATCACCAGATCTTCTATAGGCTTTTGCAGAAACAGCAGTGAGCGGGATCTGACTACTTCCTGAGTTGCAACGCAGATCTTAGCACAAGAATTTGGCCATGGGAAGAGGCCCAGGTAGCTCAAACATAGGACCTTCGTAACTATCCCAAAGCTGTGTCTGTATCTGGAAGTAATATTTAGGAATATGTTCGTAGGAAACTAAAACACTGCCTTTTCCTAGTGTAATCCAAATTAAAGCACAGTTCAGTTTTTCATAAGATATTCATGGAGCCAAGCCTTTTGGACAATGGTTACACCCAAGGAAAGCTAAAATATCCAAGAAGATGAAGTCTTTTGAATGGGGTTTATTCTTTCTTGAAGTAAAGGGTGGGGATGGGGGAAGCAAGAGGGCAGTCCTATTGTGTCAGGATGTGGTACGAGGAGGTTTTTGATGATGAAAAGCCCCCACGGGGCACTATGAGGGTAGCATGCCTCCTGGATCCAGTGCCCACAAAGCAAAATGACAGTGATATTTTGGTACAATCACAGTGGAGCAAATGAAATGTGACAAATCAAAATCTAAAATGCACAGACCTCTTGATCCAGATACTCTGCTTCTGGGAATGTGTCCTACAGATATCAACGCACAAGTGCACAGACGGGTGGATGAGGATGTTCACTGCAGCACTGTTGATAATCAGTAGAAAACGTACACAACTGTCCACAGATCTGGTATAGCAAAACTGCAGCGCACCATATGATGGAATACCATCTAGAGTGTAAAAGATTGATGTAGCACTTTATGAGCTCAACTATGTGAGGTGTGAAGGAAACAAGGTATGGAACAGTGTACGGCACACTCTTGTTTGCTATTTATTTATTTATTTATTTATTTATTTATATTTTATTTTTTAAAGGAGGAAGTGGGGCACCGGGGTGGCTCCATCAGTTAAGCATCTGACTCTTGGTTTTGGCTCAGGTCATGATCTTGCAGTTTGTGGGTGTGAGCCCTGCATCGGGCTCTGTGCTGACAGCATGGAGCCTGCTTGGGATTCTCTCTCTCCCTCCCTCTCTCTGCCCCTCCCCTGCTCGCTCTATTTCTCAAAATAAATAAACTTTAAAAAGGGTTTTTGAAAGAAAGAAAGAAAGAAAGAAAGAAAGAAAGAAAGAAAGAAAAGAAAGAAAGAAAGAAAGAAAGAAAGAAAGGGAGGAAGAAAGAGACGAGATAGATGTATTATTATAGATGCTTGTGTGTGCATAGAGAATTTCTGGAAGGTCATGTCAGGAAAGGGGTACCAAGAGACGGGAAAGAGGGACACACTTTTGCATTACTGAAATATTTTGCTACATTTTATTTTTTCCAATTGAAAAAAATGGCTTTACCAGATTAAGCTGTAGCTCTCCTCTTCTCTTTCCGGAATGCCTCAGCCAAACTGTGAAGGAAGAAAAGTTTGTCTTACCCCTCAGCTTTGGGGCCCACACAGATGTCCTCAACTTTGCCCTGCTGCCTAACTACCACAAAGATAGTGATCCACGGTGAGAAAGACAGCTTTTTAACCTAGTGTGCATGTGGATCCACATATAGATGCAGATACCTATAATCCAGATGAAAATTTGACTTCATAAAAATACAGTGTATGCAATAATGCACATTGCATTTCAATATGTTCTAACATTGTTTAAAGGCTGGCTACTTGATGAGGTTCCAATAGTTCAGTTTTGCTTTTATTTCCCTTGCCTTCAGAGACAGGTCAAGTAAAGAAGTTGCAGCAGCCAAGATCAAAGAGGTTGTTGCCTGTTTTCTCCTGCAGGATTTTGATGGTTTCCTGACTCACATTTAGGTTTTCATCCATCTTGAATTTATTTTTGTGTGTGGTGTAAGGAAGTGGTCCAGTTTCATTTTTCTGCATGTTGCTGTCCAGTTCTCCCAGAACCATTTGCTAAAGAGACTGTCTTTTTTTCGTTGGATACTTTTCCCTGCTTTATCAAAGAGTAGTTGGCCACACACTTGTGGGTCCAATTTTGGGTTCTCTATTCTATTCCATTGGTCTCTGTGTCTGTTTTTGTGCCAATACCATACTGTCTTGATGACTACAGCTTTGTATTGTAGTAGAGGCTAAAGTCTGGGATTGTGATGCTTCCAGCTTTGATTTTCTTTTTCAACATTACTTTGGCTATCCGGGGTCTTTTGTGGTTCCATACAAATTTTAGGATTATTTGTTCTAGCTCTGAGAAGAATGCTGATGCTATTTTGATTGGGACTGCATTGAATGTGTACATTGCTTTGGGTAGTATCGACATTTCAACAATATTTGTTCTTCCAGTCCATGAGCATGGAATGTTTTTCCATGTCTTTGTGTCTTCTTCAATTTATTTCATAAGTTTTCTATAGTTTTCAGAGTATAGATCTTTTACTCTTTAGTTAGATTTATTCCTGGATATTTTATGGTGCGTGGTATAATTGTAAATGGGACCAATTCCTTGATATCTCTTTCTGTTGCTTCATTATTGGTATATAGCAACAGAATGCAACCGATTTCTCTATACATTGATTTTATATCCTGCAACTTTGCTGAATTCATGTATCAGTTCTAGCAGTTTTTTGGTGGAGTCTTTCAGGTTCTCCATGTAGAGTATCATGTCATCTGCGAAAAGTGAGAGTTTGACTTCTTCTTTGCCAATTTGGATGCATTTTATTTCATTTTGTTGTCTGATTGCTGAGGCTAGGACTTCCAACACTGTGTTAAACAAAGGTAGTCAGAGTGGACATCCCCTTCGTGTTCCTAATCTCAGGGGGAAGGCTCTCAATTTTTCCCAAGGATGATATTAGCTGTGGGCCTTTCATAAGTGGCTTTTATGATGTTAAGGTATGTTCCTTCTATCCCGACTTTCTTGAGGGTTTTTATTAACAGAGAATACTATATTTTGTCAAATGCTTTTTCTGCATCTGTTGACAGGATCATATGGTTCTTACCGTTTCTTCTATTAATGTGATATATCACGTTGATTGATTTGCAAATACTGAACCAGCCCTGCAGCCCAGGAATGAATACCATTTGATCATGGCGAATAATTCTTCTAATATACTATTGAATTCGATTTGCTAATATCTTGAGAATTTTTGCATCCATGTTCATCAGGGATATTGGTCTGTAATTCTCCTCTTTAGTGGGGTCTTTGGTTTGGGAATCAAGGTAATGCTCGCTTCATAGAATGAGTCTGGAAGCTTTCCTTTCATTTCTATTTTTTGGAACAGCTTGAGAAGAATAGGTATTAACTCTGCTTTGAATGTCTGGTAGAATTATCCTGGGAAGCCATCTGGCCCAGGACTCTTATTTGTTGGGAGATTTTTGATACCCCAATTCAATTTTTCACTGGTTATGGGTCTATTTAAATTTTCTACTTCTTCTATTTTGAGTTTTGGTAGTGTGTGGGTGTTTAGGAATTTGTCCATTTCTTCCAGATTGTCCAGTTTGTTGGCATATAATTTTTCATAGTATTCTGTAATAATTGTTTGTATTTCTGTGGTGTTGGTTGTGATCTTTCCTCTTTCATTCATGCTTTTCTTTATTTGGGTCCTCTCTTTTCTTTTTGAGAAGTCTGGTTAGGGGGTTATCAATTTTGTTGATTCTTTCAAAAAACCAGATTCATTGATCTGTTCTACAAAATCCCAAAAAATGGATTCTATTTTGTTTATTTCTGCTCTAATCTTTATTATTTCTCTTCTTCTGCTAGTCTTGGGCTTTGTTGCTGCTGCCTTTCCAGTTCTCTGAAGGCAAGGGAAAGAAAAGCAAAAATGAACTATTGGGACCTCATCAATATAAAAAGTTTCTGCACAGCAAAGGAAACAATCAGCAAAACTAAAAGGCAACTGACAGAATGGGAGAAGATATTTGCAAATGACATATCGTATAAAGGGTTTGTATCAAATATCTATAAAGAATTTACCAAAATCAACACCCAAAAAGCAAATAATCCAGTGAAGAAATGATCAGAAGACATGAATAGATACTTTTCCAAAGAGGACATCCAGATGGCAAGCAGACACACGAAAAAATGCTCAATATCACTCATCATTGGGGAAATACAAATCAAAACCACAATGAGATACCACCTCACACTGGTCAGAGTGGCTAAAATTAACAACTCAGGAGACAACAGATGTTGGCAAGGATGTGGAGAAACGGGAACCCTCTTGCACTGTTGGTGGGAATGCAAACTGATGTAGCCACTCTGGAAAACAGTCTGGAGGTTCCTCAAAAAATTAAAAACAGAATTACCCATTGACCCAGCAATAGCACTACTAAGCATTTATCCAAAAGATACAGGAGTGCTGATTTGTAGGAGAACATGTACCCCAATGTTTATCACAGCACTATCAACAATTGCTAAGTTACGTAAAGAGCCCAAATGTCCATCAACGGACAAATGGTTAAAGAAGATGTGGCATATCTACTATGGAACATAACTTGGCAATAAAAAAGAATGAAATCTTGCCATTTGTGACAACATGGATGGAACTGGAGGGTATTATGCTAAATGAAATAAGTCAGTCAGAGGAAGACAGTTATCATATATTTTCACTCATATGTGGAATTTGAGAAACCTAACAGAAGACCATAGGGAAAAGGAAGGAAAAATAAGTTACAGAGAGGGACACAAACCATAAGAGATTCTCACATGCAGAGAACAAACTGAGAGTTGATGGGAGTGGGTAAAATGGGTGATGGGCATTAAGGAGGGCACTTGTTGAGGTGAGCACTGAGTGTTGTATGTACGTGATGAATCATAGGAGTCTACTGAAGCCAAGACTACACTGTATGTTAGCTAACTTGACAATAAATTATTAAACAATAAATGAATAAAAGAAAATTTACACTCAACCAGAAATAAATGAATAAGTGAATGAATGAATGAATGAACAAATAAATAAATAAATAAATAAATAAATAAATAATTTGCTTCACACTAAATTGATTTCATGACCCACTAAAGAGAAAATACAATCTGCAATACACTGCTGTAGACCTCAGATTTTCTGTCCCCACCCCTATGCCATCTTGGCCTTTCTGGGCTGTCACCCAGTTGCTCAGGTCTGTGCTGCCAGAGGCGTGATGGGTGACTCTCCTCTCTCTTCACGAATATGCATCTGATAGGCCTTTGAAGGGTGACCTCAAGCTAAATGGATGACTAACTAGGGATTTTGGACACCCTGTGGCGAATACAAAGGCCTTTGGTGCCTCTCCAGCAATGCCCTGGTGGCTCTTGAATACCCCTTTGGAAATGGACAAGGACATCATTTAGGAATGAAGAGACACTGCTGCCTAGCTGGGATTCACCCCAGAAAGGCACTGGGGTTGCAACCCGTTTATAAAGCTTCACTTGACTAGAGCTGCTGACTAGGGGTTTGGGTTGGTTTTGCAACTGTCTCTCATTTCTTACCCTCAGTCACATAAAACGATGTGGCAGAAATCTAGTCCACTGAAGAAGATACAAAGTCTGATAGCTTTCAAACCAACAGCCTTCCTCCATGCTCCGCCTGCTCCCCCTTTCCTGTCCTAGGCTAAGAAGCCCACACTCGCTAGTTTTCTGAAGATATAAACATGACTACTCCCTCTCCTCCTCCCAGACTCACTTCCTAGAGAACCTTCTGCCGTTTGCTAGGCCTGCAGTATAACTGAGTCACAGTGGTAGAACATGGCCAAAGAAAGGGCTTCTTGGGGTTCAAAGTGATCTTTATCCTTCCATTGTCTCTTCAAGGAGATGTTCTGACATTAGGCCGAGGCTCTAACTGATGCAAACAAACGCTAGTGCCCCCCACCCCGTCTCAGACATGCAGCGCCACTGTGATGAGGAAAATTCTGCTTTTCGCTTGGCTGTCACTTGGTCCAAACCATTCAGAGGTAACACCTAGTTAATTCATCCCCCCATGTGTATTCCTCAGAGGTCCCTCTTTTTCAGTTTCTGTGTTGGCTTGAAGAAAATAGGTCTGGTTCCCCTTTTTATAGCAGCTTAAATGGGTCCCAGGTTGCCAAAAAAGTGTTTATGGAACTACTCACAGGTCCTCTGGGGATATTCCAAATCAACACACAGCTCCTGAGTGCGCAGGCTCACATGAAGAAACACACACCCAGCATGCCCTCTCTGGGGGTCACTGGCCTGCACAGTCAGATGGGTTTACCTAGGAGGGGCTGCAGCTACACTGTACTTTTCCATATGCACATGGACAGAAGAAAGTTTGGCTCTCTCATTGATAATAAAAAGGCCGTAGGAGAGAAGAAAATTGGCCGGTATTAGCCACTGATTGGTGTTTTCATTTGGCTTTGGTTTTCATCAGTGCACTGAAATACTACTTCAAGCATGTGCTCCATCTAACATGGAAAATAACAATTACAGCAAGAACTGTTGTTAACTCCAAGGGCCTTATTGTTGAAGAGGGGATTCTTATACCAGTTTCACAAAAGCCTCATGCTCTTCCGGGTCCTGCGGGATTAATTGGGGATTTCAGTCCAGGTACAATTGGGAAAATTTCCACATCACAAAATCCATTGCCATAATGGACACTAATTGGCCTCGTCGTGGCCAGTCCCAGAAGAGAAAGCTCTGGACCCCAATACTGAGCAATGCGCTAGAAAGTTGAGACTGTAGGTAGAAAGGAAATCATGCTGTTTTGACCCACAGTTTGCTTTCTGTGGAAAGGAAGTGTTTGGGTCTGCAGGGTCACTGGCAATCCGTTCAGAAACAGCAAAAGGCCTTCTAGTACAACAAGGAACTTAAAATAGGTTCAGTAAGACGTCCAGCACAGTCCAGCATTAATAGTCTTTCAGGGAAGAAGCCACTGAATTTCAGTTGCTGGCAGAGCAGATTGAGGGGGTAGATGAAAGAGCTAATTCTCCTGAAGTGACCATATGTGACCATGTTGCAGAAAAACAGGCTAACTGCTGTCTTTTGAGGCGTTGTGGCTGGGAGGTGCTATTTGCAGGGACCCCGTGAGTCAGGTGACATGAGTAGTTGTGAGGTCGGAGTTAAGCCTTTTGCACTGATCGGAATGGCACCCAACTGTTAGCTAACACCTGCCAATTTCCCACTAGGTGCGATCAGACGCTGGTGCCAGTACAGCCAGCCGCGAGCCCTTAAGTCGTCCTGGTATTTTCTGTGAGATTCATCGCCGACATCTTTGAGAAAACGTCTTAAGTGGACAATTCTTTCAGAAGACCATTAAAATAAAACAGAAAAGATCAACAAACACTAAAAAGTCTGTTGGCTCTGTAGCATGAAGAAGCTTCACCCCTCCCCACACTGTATGGGCTGCCGTATCTCTCCCCTTTCAGGCCAATATTGACGGTGTAACCGTGGTTTTACAGGCCTGGACACGTACCTGCTGTCCAGGGACTATGGACGCAACTAGCTCATCTCTGGCTCTGAGATGCCCCCGGACCTGACCTGCTTCCCCACTAGCAGCCCTCCTTGCCTGCCTTCTGCTCTGGTGGTGGGGCCCCGCTCTGCTCTGCCGGGCTCGCCCTCGGTCTGCCCACCTGTTCACTTGACCCCTCGCACGTGGTCACTAACGAGGGAGCCATTTCGTCGGAGGTCCCTTCTGTGCTTCCACTCCACCCACAAGGAGGGCTGTGCCCTCCTCCTCCGACAGCGACACGGTGTTTTAAGGCCCCAAAGTGGGAGGGAGGCCTCAATTTCTTGCAATGAACTTTGATCCCTTGCTTACCCTCTGTTTCTGCTCACCCTTGAGCAGGCCAGGTTGGAGGTGGCCAGGGAGGCTCTGTGGGCCGCTCAGTGCCTTGTGCAGCCTGAAGCTCTGGGCTCTCCCTCTCACCCGGTTGCCCAGCCCCTCTTGCTCTCGGAGCACAGGTCAGTTCTCATAAACCTCTAGACGCCTTGTCCAAATCATCCCGCTATGAAGGTTGAGAAAACCCGCTAAGGATCTTGGTTTCCTAATTAAGTTGTGCTCCTCAATCTCCAGGGCCCTGTGCGGTTTCTTCCAGAGCTTGATTAGCAACTAGTTCAACAGAGGAAGGACCGGTAGGCGGTAGACCGCCAGGGCTCCCGCTCCTGACCAGCTGAAGCAAAGAAAGGTATGCATTTCCAGGGCAATGGAAGTACTGACCCCGCTAAGCAACTAAAAATGCATCCCTCGAATGCTGAGGCAAAGGCTTCTAGAAAATAAACGGATGTTCCCTTCTCCAAAGTAGAAACCAGCACCAATTCGCAAAGTCAGCCCAGGATGGGTTTCTCCAGCCACTAACAAACGCTTCCAAGGTGGTGAGCGGGGCACAGGCCCACCAACAATGGCTGATTTGATTTATTAGTGGAAGGAAATTTGGAATTGAACTTTACCGTTGGGATTCGCTTGCATTTGAAAGCATTGCAGTTAGTAGTTCATCTTTCAACACTGAATGTATTTTCTCCGCTTTTATATCTTTCTGATGAATTAAGGGCTTATGTAAGGTGAGGGCTTGAAAACATTAACAGCTGAATCTCTTAGTGGCTCGGCTTGCCAGATATGGCTGGATGGAAAAACACAGGGACCAATTTTACATTGTTTCTTCACCGATTCATATCAGCCGTGAACTGTGAGGCTTTCCCAGTTCTACAATGGGTGGATAATTGGAGTTCCTTGCCCTCCAGTTCTCCAGGCCATTTTGAACAAGGTCTGCTAATTGAATTCAGTTGTTTGCAGTTTTAAATGCTCCGTGTTTTCCACAGAGCAAGAATATATTAAACTCATTTCATCTGTCATCCAAGAAGAATTGGAGCCTGAATTTTATTACCAACTGACTTGTGTTCACCTTTATCCTAGATTTTTTTTTTGAAATGTTTACAATGTAATTAAAAACAATCAAGTCAAATTATCTATTTGAATGGGTCCCTTTTGGGAAAGATTAAAGACAAGAAAAGGTGCCTACAATTACTTCATTTTTGCTGAGCATTTCTGCTTTCCCACACAGAAAGACATCCTGCATCTGGCCACCAAGAGCATTTTGTAACGTTGCTGGTCATATAACAATGACAAAATATTGTAATTAAATGTTCAAATGCTCTCTTTCATTTTTCCCATTACCAACGATCCTGGAACTTGATCAACTTCAGCCTTGTAGAAAGAACCTGGCTCTGGTAATATTGTTTCTTGCAACGCACACCTCCAGGGGAAACTATGATCTGCATTCTGAAGTCAGAACCAATTAAACTCTTGCATTTTTCCCACTGCAGCCGTAAGATGAGCCACATTTTTCAGGCATGGCTCAAGCAGGCATGTCAGCTCTCCGGGGCTCAGTGCCTTTTGCCAGCTGTGAAAAAGCATTCCCCAGGAACAGTTGCAAAACAGGGAAGAAAAATGATCAAATCCACAAAGGCAGGGGCCATGGGGCCAGTTGTGCATGCTTCCCCAGCACCGGGCGGCCCGGGCCTGGTAAGGAAGCCAGTTTGACACTTTGATGTTCACAACGGGGTGGGGAGCTAAGACGTGGTGGAGCAGAAAATGAAACCTCAGTTTTAAACGTCAGAAGGGGGAGAAAGGCTTCCCTCAGAACTGGGTCTGGGCTGATTGAATGCAGGAGCCAGTCCTTAGATAAGCTGTCAGATCAGAAATTGGCAAACAGGGGCCATTGATCAAGTCTCCTTAGTTTTAAAGTTAGTTTTAATGATTCCCCAGACAGTTTATAGAAACGACTTCAATGTCCTGAGTTTCTCCTCTAGAGAGTAGAACGTTGTGTAATTTTACTCCATCTGACTTTCCCCCTGACTTTGGTATTACATAAACAAACAACAACAACCGAAACCTCCAGGATAATTAAGGTGGAGCAAATGAGTTGTCAGAAGAAAACTGCCTTCTCTTCCCAGGAGGATTGTTGCCAGTCTGTTTGCTTTGGAGGATTGAAACAGCTCTGCCCCATGAAGCAATAAATGCAAGCCCCAGATTTTCTACACAGAATGTTTGTTTTACAAAGGAGCTTGTTTCTTGCATCTTCCTCTGGGACCTAAAGAACAGGGCTTTGACATGTGAGGTAGAGGCCAACCTCTTTTATCACAATTAATTTACAAAGTAGTCAGACATCAGCTTTACAGCATCAGAGATACCACAAAGGGCAAAGCCACTGTGATGAAGTCTGAAGGAGCCCACCAGCCCCTCACCAGTTTCCCGACATCCCGGACTCCAGGCCTGCTTGGAGGTTCCTTACCAATATCCGCTCTGCTCAGTCTGCTCCTCTCTTTTCGCCTTTTGCTCCTCACATATGTCCATGAATTCATAAATCTTTAACATGGGCTTCCTCTAGACATTTCCCCAAAGTTCAGCAAAACGTGGTGGGTTTTTAAAAAATGTGACGTAAGCAGGGCACCTGGATGGGTCAAAGCCTACTTGGGATTCTCTCGCTCTCTCTCGGTCTCTCTCTCTCTCTCTCTCTCTGTCCCTCCCTCCCTCTGCCCCTCCCCTGCTCACTCTGTCTCAAAAATAAATAACCTTGGGGCGCCTGGGTGGCGCAGTCGGTTAAGCGTCCGACTTCAGCCAGGTCACGATCTCGCGGTCCGTGAGTTCGAGCCCCGCGTCAGGCTCTGGGCTGATGGCTCGGAGCCTGGAGCCTGTTTCCGATTCTGTGTCTCCCTCTCTCTCTGCCCCTCCCCCGTTCATGCTCTGTCTCTCTCTGTCCCAAAAATAAATAAAAAAAAGGTTGAAAAAAAAAATAAATAACCTTAAAAAAATGTGACATGAACAATAATTAGCTCATTCTTTCTCATTAATGCTGTCTCACTCGTAGCCACGCAGAACATGGCAGCACATCCTTTGTATTTACAAAGAGATGTTACATGTGGTTTCAGGATCCTTCTCAAGGTAATCAACTTCCAGCTGTGTGCCAGCACCACCCTGGGGTCAGAAGGGAGGTCGTTGCCTCCTGAGCTAAGTGAAGACAGCCTGAGGGGCTGGACAGAACTTGCCGTCCTCCCCATATCTGAGTTGTGGTCTGGGAAGGTTCCAGACTGGCAGCCTCAGTAATGCGGTCCCCGCATGTGCCTGAACAAAGACGGAAATACCACCTGATAGCCTGGTGCAGGAGGAAGATAGACCATGACCTGTCAGCCAGGAGGGCTCCTGCTGGGGACCCTGGAAGGGAAGTGAGGGAGGCCAGGTTGCCCCAGGGCACACAGAGAGTGCTGGGTCTTGGTGACCGTGTTCCCAGGCTGTCACATCTGCAAACGGGGACGCACCCCAGCTGTCCCGCAGCTGGAGAGCCAGACCCACCCAAGACCTGAGGCTCTTGCTAGGCCAGCGCCCTTCAGCTCCAAACTGGCCACCTGCAGGCATCACTGGGCAAGGGCTCTGGGGCTTAAGAGCACCATGAGGAATTAAAGCATGCAGAGCACTGTGGGTGAGGGGGGAGTTCAATCAAGGGGTCAGAGAATGTGTCAGAGGAGGAAAAGTGAGTGGACAAGTTGGGGGGGGGGGGGTCTCTGGGGGGGGTCGTGGTGGCCTAACAGGAGAGGCCAGTTGGAAGGAAGCCAGCCCAGGCAGGGCCCTTCACCGGCTTGGCTGCGGGCTCAGTCCAAGGGGCCAGTCCGGGGGCAGGGGGCTGGGGGAGGGGGTCCAGGACCAGAGGTAGAGCCTCGGGGGCCGGGAACGCCACCTCCCGCCTCTGCTGGGCCCACAGGGAACCACAAAGGCAAACTCTGCTGGGCTCAGCACTGTTTTCTAAAATGAGGGATGTTTACACTAAATCAGATTCTCCATCTTGGTGCTTCGGGTAAAAATCCTGTTATAACTTCTAAAACCCAGTCGGATTTATGACTAGAGAGGTCTGGCTGTGTGGGAATTGAGCTGTTTGTGACACCCGCCCTGCCTCCCTCCCGCAGCCATTACCCAGCAAGGGGCCAGTTTCTGCTCAACACCCCCACCCCAACCCCCCACCACGAGCCTGGCTGAAATGCGCCTCTCTCCAGACGGCAGAGATAAAACAGGATTTAAAGGCAATGCATTTTCTACCCGGCAACCTTATCTGGATTGACTGCTCGGGGTTTTCAGCTAAGTGCGAACGTGACGGATAATTACCGTCGTGTGTTACCTGAGATTACAGGCTTGTGTTCCAACTAATGACGCCGCGAGAACCAAGCACTTGTTAATATTTAATCTGTCTCTTGGCTTAACAATTGGATAAATGAGGTGTGTAATTACACAATTATAAAAGACATTTCGGATAGGAATGGTGCTGGTATCAGTACCGAAGGGGAGAGCTGCTAGAAATCCACCACCAGCTCATTCCAGAGAGATGAGCAGAGAAGACCGTTCGAAGGGGGGAGATCTCCCTTACGAAATTGTAAGCACGGATCTCAAATGCGGTTTGCCCATACGGACTCTCGTTCTGCCTTTGGGGCTGTCAATACTGAACATCAGGCCAGAGGTTGGTTGACGTCCCAGACGACCGTCCCTCCCTGGAGTGTTTAATGGGCCCCAAGAGGCAAGCTCCAGAGGTCCCTCAATTGCATCCTAAAGGTGAGTCCTGTGTAGGGGCCGTATGTGCTGGCGGATTTGGGCTTGTTGATTTCTTATTTTTGGTTGACGTTTGGGAGAGACTGAGCCAAAACCCAGGACGGTGAACCTTCTTGGGGCTGTTTCTCCAGCCCCTGCCCAGCCCCCACCCCGTGTGGCACCTTTCTACCAAGGAAGCAGCCCCGTCCTGCCCACGAGACGATCTACTGGCAACTGCCCTGTGGTCTCACTGGACATCTCAGGTGCTCACAGCTCCTCAGCGGAAATGAGGGGCCCGGGCAACCAATTAGCTGAGCATTCTTCCCCGGCCAACACCTGGAAAACACAGCCAGGAGCCCCTTCATAGTGCCGGGCACATTTTAGCACCCAAACTCAGGGCTGTTATCCACCAGGACGATGGCAGTCCCGTGACATGAGTCCCAGTGCAGTGTGTGGGATTTATGAAGATTCTCATCCCTCAAGGGTCATTTGTCAAGGCTGCAAAGAAGCCTTTTAAGAATCACCTGTATTCACGGTGGCCAGTGACCCACAGCACATAATTAGCAGCTAGGAATGCCCGTCCCCAGCTCCCCTGTCTGGTGGCCCAGCCTCCGTCTCCTTCCTCCAGGGCCTGGGTCCCCAGGCTTCATGGCCTTCATTTCTTTCTGGGCTGCAGGGAAGGATTATGTCAGAAGCCCCTTTTGCGCCTCACCTACCTTGCAATATCCAAGAGGCTCTCCGAGATGAATGACGGAGGGAAAGGAGCCTCAGCTCATTCTATGGTTCAAATGTCACCCCTCTCGGAAGCCTTCCTCAGCTTCTCTAGACAGAGCCCACCTCCCCTTGCTCTGGAACCCTAGGAGCCTTGCTCTTAATACCATCTGAGCTCACAGTAAGTACTCAACGAGCACTAGTAATAATTCTCAGCCAGTTAGCTTTCTACGGTGGTTCCTATATCGTTCCTAAAAATCAAAGTTTCACACTTTACCGTCCCTTCTCAAAAGCTGAGAGAAAATTCAAAAACACCCAACATGAACTCCTGTACCTAACAGTTTGGTGAATGAACTGAATGCACGGTAAAGGTGTGCACCTCTCGCTGTGACAACATCGAGGATGTCCCATCAGTACTCCCTGCCTGCACGCGACATATGCCAGCATTACTGACATGTCCCTGTTAAAGCAGGTCCCATGACCAAGTCCCTTTGGCCTTGCTCACCGCAGACACGTCATAAACAAGTCCACCCAGAGCAGGCAGATCATCAGAAGTTTACATGTAGAACCATCTAGTTCTGTAGGTTTGGGCGTCGCAAACGAAAAGAAGCACATTAGGTAGAAACTCAGGGATCTGGCATGGGAGCATCTCTTAACACCTTGCACTGAAATTGTTGGGGATACTAGAGAAGTATTTATTCTATTTATTGGGGTTTTTGTTTGTTTTTGAGAGAGAGAGAGTGAGCGAGCAGGGGAGGGACAGAGAGGAAGAGAGAGAATTCCAACGGGCTCAATCCCCCAAACCAGGAGATCGTGACCTGAGCGAAAAATCAAAAGTCAGATGCTTAACTGACTGAGCCACCCAGGCATCCCAAGAGGAGAAATATTTAAATCATAACACAGTGGTGCCCCCTTATCCACAGGTTCACTTCCTGCAGCTTCAGTTACCCACGGTCACCTGGGCTCTGGAAGCAGGTAGAGTTCTGGCTTATCATCAAAGGTCAATAGTAGCCTGACACCATGTCAAGATGCTTATGTCATTCACATCACTTCGTCTCGTCACATAGGCATTTTATCTCACATAATCACAAGAAGAAGGGTAAGCACAGTACCATAATATTTTGGAAGCGAGACCACCTTCATGTAGATCTTATTACGGTGTCTTTTTATAATTGTTCTATTTTATTGTTGTTAATCTTACCATGTTCATTTATAAATTAATCACAGGGATGTGTGTATAAGAGAAAATATAGCATATGCAGGCTTCCGTATTATCCGTGGTTTCAGGCATCCACCGGGGGTCTTGGGACATGTCCCCCATGGATAAAGGGGGACCACCATAATCACTATTAACTACTTGGAAAAAGCGAGCAGGTGAAAGCGACCAGTCCCCAGCGGAGACTTCAGGGGCTGATTATAAGCCTGATCATGCAGCCCTTTCTTAAACACAAAAGCGAAACCCTCCAGTGTCTCTGTGCCTCAATTAGGTGTCTGGCCAAGTAAGAAACCCAGCAGAGAATGGTGCCAATGTCTTTGTAACGTGTCCGCGTCATCCCCTCTCCTCTCGTCATGCCTCCCCCAGTGCTCAGACTTCCTGGTCTTTCTCACCAGCCTGGTGTTGAAAGGCAGTTCTCAGCTAAGTGAATAATGTTGGGATGAAGCCAAGGCACTTGAAAGTGAGTTAATCCTTTCCCCATCAAAATCCCCAGCAACAATCTGGGTTTGTTTAGTCATTTGGTACTGGTATTTCATGGCTTTTTAATAAACACTAAGGGAATCGCTCACTTTGGCAGTGGCCAGTGTGACCGTCATACCCAGCCGCGTAGTCACTCTTGCTCATAAGGGACAGCTCGTACCCTTCATATTAGAAGATGGTCTTAACTCTGCTCGGTTGTCCAGAAACCTGGATATAATTCTAGCAACATGTTTAGCAGCTAACGTGTGCCAAGCACTGGGGTAAGCTCTTTACATATATTAGCTCCTTTAAATCTCAGTATGTCCCTCTGAGGTATTTTTATTATGCCCCCTTTACAGATGAGGGACTGAGTCACTGAGAGGTTAAGTAACTTGCTGTCAGGTAGTTGTTACTGGATTCAAACCCAAGAGCCTATTGTACTCAAGCCCCCTCAAGACCACCCTCTCTCCTGAAGCCGCAGGAGACTCCGTTGGTCTGCAGGTGTTTCCAGAGTCTTGGTCTCTGAGCAGGCAGAGGCCTGGATTGGGGATCAGGGAGGAAAGAACTGTGAGGTTACTGTCACTCTGTGTCCCCAACCCCTGTCATCTGACCTGAGGTAACCCAACATTGCAGACACACTGCTCTATACTGGCCTTCACCTCTGCCCCAGGTGGTTGTGCATTCTTGCACCTGCCTGCAGGAAGACTCCAGTTCTGGGGCATGCACTGTGCTGGGAGGAAGAGGAGGGATAAGGGAGCAGGAGGGAAAGAGGGAAGAGTAGAGAGGTGGTTTATAGACCAACCTGCAAGCTTTCCCTTCCAGTCTTGAGAGGACAGGGATGATAGGAATGGTTTCTCACTTGTAACATGGAGCTTTGTAATTTTTCTCTTCCTGCTGATTCTGGAGAATAAACTCCCTGGGCTTTCCTGAGTAATTTTCTGCAGTAATTTGCATTTTTGATGATGGTACTTTGAAGTAAATATCCTGTGGGGTTTTCTTGTGTGTATTTATTTAAACATTAAACCTTGCTCACTTGGGTCATTTGTTATGTTTGCTATTATGTTTGTTAGAGTTGCTATTTCTAGGTCTCTCTCTTTCTCCGAGACCATGCGCTTCTTGAGGATGTATCTTCTGCATCTCCGTGGCCTAGTTTTAACTTGGCACATAGGAGGTGCCCAAAAAGTGTCCGTTGGCCAGGTGACTGGATTAATGGGAGGTCTCAGACTGAAGGGGCAGAATGGGAGAAGAGAGTGCAGGGCTCTCTGGCAGGCATGTCGAAGAGGCTGTGGCCTCTCCTGTAATCATCCCAGACCTAAGCGCTCAACCCCAGAACCGCTGGTGATGCACAGTCAGGCTGAGCTGGTATCTCTTTACCCCCTCTCCTTCAGGGCCCCCTTTCCTTGCCCACACCTTCATCCCCATTTCAATTTCCAGCCATTCTTCCCTTCCAGCCTTGCCCTCCGGGCACTGATTCTACCCTAGAATGCTGCACTGGCCAATGTCACGTACAGGTGTTTATCTCAGCTCTTCCAAATTGTCCGTCTGCACCTTTTAAAGGTCTGGCGTTATTTTCCAAGGTCTAGAAGTAAAGCCATTTTGCAATGAGCTTCCTAGTGATCGTGTAGTAGTCAGGATAGGTTGCCAATGACAGAAACTCAGCTCAAACTGCCTCAAACCAAAAACCAAGGGGAGGGTGGGCCAGGTGCTGAAAAGTTGAGACAGACAACCACTTCCCGGTGCCCAGACGATGTTATCAAGGCTCCATGGCTTGTTCTACTCTTGGTTTTGTGGGGTTTATTCTCTGAATAGACTCTGCACGCAGAGACAAGACGGACACTGGCAGATGCAAACCTACCAAGCCTTGTATCTCACAAGAGATATGAGAAGGAGAAACAGCTTTCCCAGTTGGCCAGCAGAAGTCCTGGAGAAAACCTGGGGGACCTGGCCATGGGTTTGGGTCATGTAACCGTTGCTGCCGAAGCTTGGGTCACATGCCCACTCTGGGTCTGGGTGACGGGAGGGGGCGGGGAGAATAGAAAGAGCCCCACCCAAAGCCAACACGGGTGCATGCACCCTGGAGAAATGGCTCCCCCGAAGAAGGCATGCTGGACAGACAAAATCAGATGATCCCATAACGTGGTCCCCTGAGTTTACATCTAGAACAAATTTTCTGCAAGAGGATTTCATCTCGCCCAACCGAAGAGAATCCCAAAGAGTCCTGTTGGAAGGCCCCGAGAGGGCCTCTCCACGTGTTCAGTGGGCAGTAAGCAGAGGCACTGAATGCATGAATCTTCCCTTATGGGTGGTACAGCTTTGGTGTCTGGTTCTCCCAGTGACATGTGGCTGGAATGACACACTCCACTGAGAGAAAAGGCTGGGCTTGGGGGAAGGGTCTGAGGTGACACCGCTTCCAAGGCCCAGCTCCGGCCTGGCCAAAGTTTATCAGCAAAATCCAGTTCCTCTCTGGAGTATTGATTAGGTTTTTTCAAAGGCCCCTAGGACTTTGGAAATCTTCCCCAGCACTGTGATAGGGACCCGAAGTTGCTCGTTCAGGGAGCCTTGCCCGGGCGCGGGGCTGCTGTGGGCTTGGCGCCGCCTCCCCGGGCAGAGCTTATACCAGGCACCTTGTCTGGCACGGAGGTGCCGCCTCTGAGGAAGCAGAGGCTTTGCAAGCCCCCCGGGGCCCGCGTGTACCGTGGGCCATGCCCTGAACCAGCCACGCCGCGCACTTCCTCTCCCCCGCGTCTCACGCAGCCTGCTCAGGTGAGTGTCACGGCCACCCTGCCCACACGTGAGGGACGCACAAAAGTTCTGGAACTTCCCTAAGAGCACGCAGCTGGTAAGTGAGGAGGGAGCCCGGGTCTGTGTTACTCAGAGCATGGATTCCTACTGGCTTTCTTCTTGCGACACTTCTTCAGCTGTGGGCGCAGACAGTCCTCCGAATTCAGGCCCTCGGTTCTCCCGCAAAGTCCCCACGGCCCGCCCTCCCCTCAGAATCCAATCCAGGTCTTAAGGTTTGACCTCACGTTGCGGTGGGATCATGATTCACCAGCGGCAGAGGATGACGGGCCGGGGCCCCCGGGGCCCTGGGTGAGTGTCTGCTGCCTCACTTACTTTCTCTCTAGTTCCCGACGTTTGCGTACACACACTCACACATACACGCTCATGTGCACTCATACGTGTGTCTGTATGCACATCCACATCCACACACATGTGCCACGTGCATATCCACAGCCACTCACACACACGTGTGCTGGCAAAGTGCACGCCCACAAATGTACACCTTACACGTACACGCACTCACACAGACACACATACTCACAGGCATACACACAAACACGCACACACTCATACATGAGTGTATACTCATACTCTCACAGTACACACATCTGCACCCACACGTGCACACGTATGCATGTGCCCACTCACATGCACAAACATGTGCACAC